>NW_015551101.1:1208011-1209123 GCF_001515605.1 Sinocyclocheilus anshuiensis | reverse complement strand
TTGCAGCTCTTGCTGCTAAAGGTGGCACAAACAGATTTTAAGTTTAAAGGGGCAATTCGTTTTTTCTCATGGGTGATAGCAGGTGTTGGTGTTGGAACAATTTTTATTTGTTAAGATATACACAATACATGTAAAACAAAACTCCCTGTTGAAGAATTGAAATAAACATGTATTTTCATTAGCATATTTGTGCAGCTGAATGTGTTTTATAATCAATAGAGAACCCATATAGATTTGATGACATCACCAGCCTCAAAGGAACAGGCCTGTGGAGATGTTGAGACAGGAGCTTTTCAAGCATGGATTCAACTTTCTTACATTTTTTTCTCCTATGATGCAAGTGCAGCAAATATGTAGTCTAGATAAAATGCAATGAACTTTTAATAAATGCATTACTAGAAAAAAAAATGCAGTGCTTCATTTTGCAAGTAAAGTTGAACTGTTTGGTTAAGATAATTTTGTGTTTGTTTTGTGGCAGTTCATGTGCCTTCCACAGTGCTAAAAACACAGCAGATTGAAAGGTGTTTCACATCAGCTGTTACTCTAGTGTGTTTAAGCAGAACAGTTGAGCTCTGTATTGGCCAATCAGCCAATCAGCATCCAGGACGGGAACTATCCGTTTTATAAGGGAAACCGCAGTCTTGGTGATCAATATTTGTTCCCTGCAACCTTAATAGATTCCCTAATGCCATCTGAATCTGTCTGTGTGCATAAGTGTCTGCGTGTAGGTATTTCAGTCCCTCAGTGTTGGAGATTCTTATCATATGATGTAAGGTAATGCAATTTTGGTCCTTTAAAGTGCCCCTATTATGGGTTATGAAAGGTTCATATGGAGAGATGTTGAGACAGGAGCTTTTCAAGCATGGATTCAAACTTCTTACTGTACATTTTGCTACATACAAATATGTAGTCTAGATAAAATGCAATGAAATTCTCTTCCAGATGTAAATGAAAGGCAAGATCAATAATTAATGTGTACAGCAAACACACATGTGTATAGTGGTGGCCAAAATGATTAGAACACTAGTATTT
The DNA here is from genome assembly GCF_001515605.1 of Sinocyclocheilus anshuiensis. Taxonomy (NCBI): domain Eukaryota; kingdom Metazoa; phylum Chordata; class Actinopteri; order Cypriniformes; family Cyprinidae; genus Sinocyclocheilus; species Sinocyclocheilus anshuiensis. The sequence continues at coordinate 1,208,091 of NW_015551101.1, read as the reverse complement.
TCACCAGCTAAAAAAAGTCATATATATATATATATATATATATATATATATATATGATCTGTAGATATCCGAAAAGTGTG
>NW_015551101.1:1204373-1207791 GCF_001515605.1 Sinocyclocheilus anshuiensis | reverse complement strand
ACGATTCGCTCAACGATTCATTTTTCCAAACCCCTCCTTTGCGTGATGCTAATCTGCGGTGATTGGCTCAATTGGTCGATTTCATTTCCATTTCATCATGCCTGTAAAACCTGATAAAGCAGCATTTGTGAGCGCAGTGCTGCTTTGTGTACAGCGTTACCGGGGAAACAGCTATTTTACCACTCCAAAAGCGGCACCTAGTGGCAAAGAATGAATTTGCATTTTCATTCAGACCAATGGGAAAAGACCAACAAGTGGGCGGGCAATATGCTAATATTTCATGTTGACATCAACATGAAACGACTTGGGATTCGTTTATAAACGACTCACTTCAATGATTCAGAGTCGACTCTTTCTTTTGAGAGACAATAACTTTATACACGGTGCACTTTTAGATTTAAAACTTTGCAGGATGTTTTCATTCACTTAGAGCTGTGTTACACACTGCATGAAAGGTAATTTTCAAAAATCCATAATGGGGCACTTTAAGAAATTCTTGACAATAATGAATAATGGTGATCGCACATAATCTCCTTTATGTGGACAGAGATGAAGAGCTGGGTCAATTAAGGGTCACTTTACCATCACCAGCATCCTGGAATAGATTCCCAGCGGTACCAGGCTCAAGTGTCTCAAAAAACTTTATTGGCTGGATTCCCGGGTGGGTCATTGTGGGTAATCTCCTTTGAATGGCTTGAGAGGGTCTCATGGGACTGTTCTGAGCGAAGTGGCTTAATGCCTCCACACACCTTTTGTTCCCTTGACGAGATCTGTAAGTAATGTAATGAACACTACAGGTGACCTTGTTTCAAATATTAGTCTTTGGAATGTTGAAATTAGCCTATTGGAGGACATTTTCAGCTTTTCGGTTTGGCAGTTAAAAACAACAATTGCAGTTTATTGACAAGATTAATTTTGCGCTAAAGGCCAATGTTTCACTAGCACTTGGAAGTTACCAAAGCAGTGCCAATACATAATTGGATCTTGTTAAGACCTGCATGATGTGGCCAAAAAAAATCCCACTACGATTATTTTGATACATATTATGATTCTGGTTTGAAATGCCATTATACTGTAAACATATTGTATCAGCTAAGATATCAAGAGTGGAAATGTTATTTTAGTATGATTTATATGCTATTATTTTATATTAGATTTTATATTTTCAGTTTTCAATTATTTATATTTTCAGTGTTCAGTTGAATTTTACTTATTTATAATGATTTACTTTAATGTTACTATTTAATATTTTGTTAAATGCTTCAACTTAAACTTATTTCCGTTATTCCAATTTTTTATTGTACATTTTTTACTCTAATATTTATATTTTTTCAACTTTATTTTAATTAACAAAAATGTTTTTAATAGTTAACTTTTTAGTTTTAGGTAATTATACTAATAACAACTCCCATAACCTGCTCTCATAACCAATAAATGGCTTCTATTAAAATGTTATAATATTTTGTCTAAATAAAGAAATAATATACTAAATTATTAAAAATGATTTGTTTTGTCTTCACCTCATTTAATTTTTGATATAGTAGCTTATGTTTTAGTTTTTTTTTGATATTTCAACAATATTTTAATGATTTCATCTTTGTTTTTCAGTATTACTAAATTATTGTTTTTCATTATTATTTTAGCAATATTTAGCTATTTTGTATTCATTAAAACATTTCTTCATTATTCTGACCGTATTTATTTTCAATATGTATTTTATTATTATTATTATTATTATTATTATATAATTTATAACAAAATACAATATTGACCGAAAAATATATTGGCTGATTTATTGTGCAGCTCTAATGCAGACTAAAGCAACCACCTAACAACCTTATCAACTGCATAGCAACATATTCAGAACACCTTAGGAACCACATGGCAATGGCTCACAACACCGTGCACAGGCAAACAACGCTCAGATTTGCTTAAGAAATATAAAAATAGAGTTTACATCATGATCTCCAGGGATTCTCTCTTGCCGTTTCTCCTCTTATAGTGTGTTTAAGCGCAATGCTGACACAGGCCAACATGTGCTACACTGATCGGCGCTTTGGTCAGAGAATAGCACAGGAAAACCTTGTAACAAACCCAACGTGCCAGAGCCAGAACAGTGTGGTCAAGTTTCATGCGCGCTGCTTGTGTTGAGTTGGCCACCCACTCCTTAAGGTTGTGTAGAGCACGGTGCAAATTAAAGACTGCAAGGTCATACATCTTGTAGCTGCTGGAGATATGTTCTCTGTACATTGAGAGTGGGAGGAAACATGAGTCAGTCTTAAGATATCCGACCAGATCTGTCTCTTATTTCAGACTACTATATCTCGCAAGTGTCGCTCTCCAAAATCCAATTGTGCTTATCGTCCAATATGTTGAAGTCTGATACTTTTTGCCCTCGCTAGCATTTTTTTTTTCATTCAGTCCATTTGCTTTGTTAAAAGCTTCTTTTATTTTTGTTTCTTTTGCAACTATTTTTTTTTGGTTGAACAGGGCAGCTAGTATTCATTTATATTGTTTTTTTTTTTGCAGTGCAGTTTATTAAAAAATACAATTAAAATGCAATTCATACACACAATTACTCAAATACATCTATTTTATGATGATCTTGTTTTTCATTTTTGTTTTTAATTAATTTTAATATTTTGGGGATCATGGTGTTGTCCTGATATCCTAAAGAAGAAAAATGTTGTTTTTATTTTTTACAAAAACAAAAGTGCTTTATAGGGCTGCACAACTAATCAAATTTCTAATCGCGATTACAATTATGTATGCCACAATTACGTAATCGTTCAAAGCGGCAATTAATCATTCAGTTATGTTATTCTGCACGCTTAAGATATGTTTTTTTCTTTCTACATGTTATCTTAAGGGTTTTTCCATTGTTTTAGTTTTAGTATAACATTAAATTACCATTCATATTTTTACTTTTTTTATAGTTTAATAATTTAATAATAAACCAATCCGATGTATATTTGACATTTGAGGCTTAATACTATAGAAAAGCACTAAAAGTTTTTCAGTTCGAGTGTTTTCAGCTTGTTTATTTTCATATAAAAATACGGCATGCAGTTGCACCAAACAATGGTATAAACATCATTCAATGTAAATTGTGATAATCGTAATTAATAATCGCAATTACAATTTCAAGGGAATAATCGACAATTATGATTTTTGTCGTGCAGCCCCAGTGCTTTATTATTATTTGAAAAACCAAATCTGAGTAGACTCATCCGACTGTGCATTAAGGTCAATATTAGTGCTGTCAAACGATTAATCGTGATTAATCCAAAATAAACGTTTTTGTTTACATAATATGTGTGTGTACTGTGTATATTTATTATGTGTATATATTAGGGGTGTAACGGTACACGTATTCGTACCGAACCGTTTCGGTACGGGTCTTTCGGTTCGGTACGCA
>NW_015551101.1:1202342-1202422 GCF_001515605.1 Sinocyclocheilus anshuiensis | reverse complement strand
CGTGCTGGTAGTGCTGGTATAATCCCAACACAAGCACTGACTAGAGCGGCCGCGATCAGCTCCGGTTCCGCCGTGACGCC
>NW_015551101.1:1158194-1202256 GCF_001515605.1 Sinocyclocheilus anshuiensis | reverse complement strand
AAATATTACACCATATACTCATTATATTTTACTAAACCTGTTAGTCTTAATTATTTAATGTACAGTATGTTTAAATTAATCTATGAAACATGCTGTGACAGCCATTGTGTAATTGAATATATTTTAACAAATAGCTTACAAATTTTATTATTTATAAATCAATTTAAAAACTGCATTATGTGCAGTTTACATGTTTGCATACAATTATTATTATTTTTTTAAAGTTGAGTGTTGATCAACTATTTAAAAATAAATAGTAATTAAATTTAAGTTTGGGTTAAGTTGTTAGGCCTAGTTGTAACCTTATAATGTAAAAGGGCTCCCTATAGTTTTAAGCATAAGCTGAGGTAGATTTTTATCACTAAGAACATTTAAACTATAACTGAATGTATTTAAAGAAAGAGCAACTTGTTCAGTAAACAATTAAAAAAAAAAAAGTTTTCCTCCCTGCTGTACCGAAATCATACCGAACCGTGACGTTAAAACCGAGGTACATAACGAACCGTCATATTTGTGTACCGTTACACCCCTAGTATATATAAATGCACACACATGCATGCATATACACATAATACATATACACAGTACACACACATATTATGTAAACAAAAACGTTTATTTTGGATTAATCACGATTAATCGTGAATACAAATACAAAAACACAAATGCAAAGAACACATTTCCATGAATGTGTGCTTAAACTAGATCAATAAAAGGTCATTACCCTTATAAACAGACTCTCTTATTTGTCATTGACCCACACATGCTGTAATCATCTGAGGTTCACTGAAGGATCTGTTCTGTTGTGTTTCAGGCCTGATGGATTCAGGTACTCGACGAGAGCTGCGTACAGCAGACCCCAGCCTCCACTCGCTCCTTCACGGCCAGTCCTGAGTATCGGACGTTCACCACAACCTCACCTTCCCTTTTTCTGCTTCCTTCTTCCCCGTCTCACTCCACCACTGGCTCCTCAACCAGCCCTCCAGCTCGCCTCCGAGATGATCGGCAAGCTGAAGCAGAACTTACTGGTGGCCTGCCTGGTCATCAGCTCCGTCACGGTCTTCTACCTGGGTCGGCACGCCATGGAGTGCCACCACCGGATAGAGGAGCGCAGCTCGCCGCTGGTGAGCAGCCTGCGCACCACCCTGCGCACGGGCCAGAACCTCAGCACCCCCTTCATCTACAATAAAGACATGCCTCTTATATTTATCGGTGGCGTCCCTCGCAGTGGCACCACTCTTATGCGGGCCATGCTGGACGCTCATCCCGATGTGCGCTGTGGAGAAGAAACCCGTGTCATCCCTCGCATTCTGGCCATGAAGCAGATGTGGAGCCGCTCCGGCCGGGAGAAAATGCGGCTAGACGAAGCCGGAGTAACAGACGAGGTCTTGGACTCAGCCATGCAAGCTTTCCTTCTGGAGATCATCGTAAAACATGGGGAACCGGCCAACTACCTGTGTAATAAAGACCCATTTGCTCTTAAATCACTCACTTATCTGGCTAAGATCTTTCCTCACGCTAAGTTCATCCTCATGATCCGTGACGGCAGGGCCTCCGTCCACTCCATGATCTCCCGTAAAGTCACCATCGCCGGGTTTGACTTGAGCAGCTATCGGGACTGCCTGACGAAGTGGAACCGGGCCATAGAGACAATGTACACTCAGTGTCTGGAGGCAGCGGACAAGTGCCTGCCTGTGCACTACGAACAGCTCGTCCTGCACCCGGAAAAGTGGATGAGAACACTTCTGAAATTTCTGAACATTCCTTGGAATGATGCAGTTCTGCACCACGAGGAGCTCATTGGGAAAGCAGGAGGCGTTTCGCTCTCCAAGTAAGTGCCGTTGACTTAAGCAATAGCCAAAAAAACATTGTATGGGTCAAAATTATCGATTTTTCTTTTATGCCAAAAATCATTAGGATATTAAGTAAAGATCATGTTCCATGAAGATATTTTGTAAATTTCCTACCGTAAATATATCAAAACTTATTTTTTGATTAGTAATATGCATTGCTAAGAACTTCATTTGGACAGTTTTAAAATCGATTTTCTCAGTATTTTGATTTTTTTTCACCCTCAGATTCCAGATTTTCAAATAGTTGTATCTCGGCTAAATATTGTCCTATCATAACAAACCATACATCAATGGAAAGTTTATTATTATTCATTATTCAGCTTTCAGATGATGTATAAATCTCAATTTCGAGAAATTGACCCTTATGACTGGTTTTGTGGTCCAAGGTCACAAATAGTGTGTGAAATAGCATGTGTAATGACGTTTCGAACAGACGTATGCTTCATTGCTTTTACAAGACTTGCATATTTTATAAAACATAAATAAATACAGATATTTAGCATTTTTATACATAAATATGTAAATATGTAAATATTATATACTAATACTTATTTAATTATTACAAACTTAATTATTTGTATATTGAATAATATTTAGTTTGATCTATACAATAAAAAAAAATCATGATTCACATTACTAATTACAATAAAAAAAAATAACTAGACTACATTGCTGTCGCATAACTTGTAAATTTTATTCAGTGTTAATATTTATGATTATTTTAATTTTTATAATTTCAGTTTTATTTTAAGTTCAGTTTAAGTCATTTTGTTTTGTGTTTTATGTATTAATTGTTATTTGTATTCATTTGTATTGTTTTCATTTATTTCTATTTCCGTTTTAGTCATTTTAGCATTTTATGCAGTATTTCAGATTTTTGTTTTAAGTTTTTAAGTTTTCCATCTCATTTATTTTATTTTAGCCTTTCAGTTTTTGATAGTTTTAGTTTTATTTAACTACAAAGGTACAGATATTTCGCATTTTTAGTAAATAAAAAATTATGTAAATATTTTAGAATGCATAAGGAATTTGTGTAAAATATTCAAATTTTAGTAGTCTGATCAATCGATTAGGGAAAAAAAATCTATTAAATACTGTGATTTGATTAATCTGTTTATTCATCACAACGTAAATTGGCGGTAAAGTCAGAAAGTTTCATACTGTGGATTGTATACTGTATACTGCAGAAATAGTCAGACTAGTATGGTAGTGTGCTATTCCAAACATAAACAACACTTTGTGTTCATTTATGTGTATGTGCAGCAGATGTGTGTGGGTGTTTCTCTCTCTCTGTCAGACTATTACTGTACATGTGCTAAAATTCTCACTGACCAGTGATAAATTATTTTCAGTTCTGGCTGAAAACAATTTGATAATCCCTTGAGTGCAGTTAAGTACACATTCTGTTTGACCACAGTGTGTTGTGTTGCAGCTTCTAGGGCATGATCATGAATCTAAAGAGTTTTCTGCACAGTTCATGCCCTGAATAGAGCAAATGAAGGGTGTAGATCACCAGCAACATTCCTGCAGCAGTAAAACATGTTGTTGCATGTTGGAACGTGAGACCCGATGTTTTTTGTTTTTTTTCCAATAGAAAAAAACTGATGTATAATGAAAAGACTGTCTTAGTTTGTTAAATTTAGATCTTTTTTTTTTTTTTTGTAAATGCAACCTCGTTTTGTCAAATGCTACTCGGAGTCTTAGTTTGTTAAATTCAGATTTTTTTTTTTTTTTTTGTAAATGCAACCTCGTTTTGTCAAATGCTACTCGGAGGTAATTTGTTTCTGCACTTCAGGGAGTTACATATTCAAGAACAAAACAAGGTTAGTCACTGTTTCGTTAATCACTCCAGAAAAAAATCCCAGCTACAAAGTTTTGGTCATATGGTGTGGATGTGTTTTAAGGCACTTAGATATACACATGGCCTGCAGAAGTCATTGAAATCTTGAAAGCACAAAGGGTCACCGCTATTAACACATGAATCAGTGGAGCCCCTTTATGTCCCACAAAGAAATTTGTCTTCTGTCTGGTGTCCATTTTTAGAAATAAAAAGCTTATGGTCAGAGAGGGCCCACACGTTTTTCTTTTTTTATTTGGATGCTGTAGCATATCACTTCTTTCCCCTCTTTGTTCTCAAAGCATCTCTGGTCTGCCTTTCATCTGTGGTCTGTCAAAAATCTGTGAGCTGGGTGAACTGCATACTTATTCTGCCCTTCCTAGATATCCATCCTCTCTTTCTCATGTTCAGTCCTTACTACTTTCTTTGTATGAGAGCTGGGCAATATAACAACTTTTTTTTTTCTTTTTTTTTTTTTGCCTTTTAACAATATTTGATATTGGTTGTTGTTGTTAATATACAGTATTAAAGGATTATTCAAAATGCAAAGTTACTGTAGTTACAAAACTGTTCATACAAGAAGTAAAATACAGTGTCAATTTTTTCACTAAACAATGACATTCAATCATTATTTTACTATATGCTCTCAGTACATTAATAAATGTTAATATTTACCTGCAAATGTTTTTAATAAATAGCAAATACAATGTTAGTATTAAGTGATGCTGCATACAAATCTTTGAAGAAAAAATTTAAAGTTGAAAGATTAAATAGGGTTTGGCTATATATTAAAATATTATATAAAAATCAAAATGTTTAGCCTTTTCACTAAATTTGATATAGATTGTTGCTTTTTATATGCAGTATTTGCTCTCGCTCTTAAATTGCTAAAAAAATTGCTTAAATTTTCTTTTTTTTCGATAAACACAAGAATGCTTTCTTTATTTACTGTATGCTCAGAATAAAGTAATAAACAGTAATATTTACCTGCAATTTTTTTAAAATAGAAAAAAACATTGCAGGTAAATATTACTGTAAATATTAAAGCAAATGGTGCAAAATTCTTTGAAGGAGTATTTTTCATATTTGAGTTTACATTTGAGCCACTGTTAAGTGTGTCAAACAACCATTCTCACATGACATGACACAAGGAGGGGTGCGAAACTGGTTTTACTGCCAGGGTTTTAGAAAACGTATCATGAGTCTTGCTTAATTTTACACTGCCAACAAAATAATACTGAATATATGATACATTTTCAGTATATACTGTATGACTCAGCCCTACTTTAGATAAGACAGCACAGAGTTTAAAACACGTTGGGTCATCGTATCATCACTGCATTTTCTTAAGCAGGTTACCTTTTACATTTTTTTTTATTGTAATCTATATCAAGACTAAAGTAGACTAAATCAAGTTATATGAGGTCTTGTGTATTAAGCAGGGATTGAGATTTGAACATTCACTCTGTGTCTGCTCATCTGAACATTTGAGGAAAGCTAAAGGGCACACAGTTCAAAGACAGCGTTTAATAAGATAGAGTACTGTCAATAAAAGCAGTGCTTCTTCATATGGTCTGTTGTGGAACAGGAAAGGGATGAGTTAAAAACACCTCAGCTGCTGAACACTGTTATTCTTCCAAAACCACATAATGAAGGGCTCAGTGACACGCAGTATCATTAGCCACTGAATGGACAAGTGGATGTTTGTGCGATGACACTGACAGATTTAACCTTTCCTGAATGAATGATTCATTTTCAGTTTTCACATTAAATGAATTGAGCAAATCACTAGGAGCTTGACTACCCTATTTCCTAGGAAAGCGTCTGATATTTAAGCTCATTATCATAAGAAAACTGTGTTTTAGATCATTGTGTATCTGTTTTTTTTTGGAGATTTTCCAAAATTCCAAAGTGTAGTTGTTATACTTCAGCGTAAATTATGAATAATGTGGTTTGTTAAGGTTAGGTGTGCTATTACATTTCCGAATGGCTATCTGAAATCATATACTGTCTGAGAAGGTGCTACATTTGTTGAAAAAACAAACTATGTGAACTTTAAAAAAGTATGTTCTATATAGTATGAATTTGTGTAGTGTCAGTGTTCCATGTTGGCTTTGTCATGTGAATTACGGCGGCCATTCACATATCCTCTCCCGTGGCCCCATGGGATTGTAAAATATCAATCAGATGAATTTCAGTGGAAGCAGTAAGTCATCCAGGTACATTGGAGTACTGCTTTATAAAAAAAAATATGAATACGGACATGCTACTCATTTCATATTTTTCACCTGTTATATAGTAGGTAAATAGGCATATTAGGACACAACACAACAAGCAGCTGAAGGAAACTAAGTCACATTTAGAGACCAGAGGCCTCTTTTCTAAAGATGTGCATAGAATGGTCTTAAACGGGAATGTACAAGAGTTTTGCAAATTGTTCCTATTCACAAAAAAGTTCCTAAATGAATACCACTTAATAAATCGCAGTTCATCTTAAATTAAAGGGGTCATATGATGCGAATTAATTTTTTCCTTTCTCTTTGGAGTGTTACAAGCTCTTGGTGCATTTAAACCGCATAAACACATTTCATTACACCAAATACACAAAATAATGTTCTTTTTAGCAGCATCATATGACCCCTTTAAGAAGTAGTATATGGCACTCATCATCATTGGCAAAGAAATCCAAGTGCACTCTTGGAAAACATATCTTCTACATTTATTTATATATATATATATATATATATATATATGATGTAATACAGTTGATGTAATTGTCACAAAGGAGTTAAAATGTTGTTAACTTGATGCATATTAATGATACATATTGTGAATGTCTATTTATCTTTACGTATTTAATAAAGAATGTTGAATTATTTTCATTATTGGTATTAGGTGTGGGAGATGACATGATTGTGTGACACGATTAACTGGTAGAAATTTGTCAATCGGTAGAGATTTTCTACTATCGTCTCTATCGCGGTTGCATGCTCAAATGTGACGTGCTTCACAAATGCTTGTGGTCACAAAAACTTTTTTGCGTTTGCGTGCGTTTTTAAGCATTGCAGTTTAAAAACAAGTGATTTTGAGCTGTTGAAATGCAATCAGCAGTGAAAGAGAACTCATTTGGCTGTATGTGGGTGCTGTATGAGATTTTGCTGCTTCATAGGCCTTGAACGGTTAAATACACACACTTGTATATTTCAAAAAGCCGGTCTTTGCAAGTATCCTCTTAAAACACAGTAACCTTAGGTCTTAAGTGAAAGCAAACAGCTGAGAAAGAAAAACACATGTGTAACAGTATATTGGATACGGGCAGCTCTTAAAGTGACAGCAGTCTAATATTCCTGCTGTCTCTCATTCATGTTAATCAAACAACCAAAGGGAGAAAATCTCTCACTGCTGTTGACTAAATCACTTTTATAACTTTAATAAGAAGAAATAAATATTTAAATTACACAGTGAAGAATATGGTGTTTTTATATATTTTATATATAACGTTTTTATTCATTTGATTACGTAGCATAGCATTTGTTGTTTTTTTGTTCTACTGTAGTTTTTTTTGTCCTGTTGCTTGCAATTAGTTTCTTATTCTTATTTAATTTGCTGACTGTTTACTTGTCTTCAGTGAGTTTGAGTTTTTTTTTTTAATTTAGGCTAATATTTGTTTTTTGTAATATTGACACTGGTGACAAGAATTATGAAATTTCTATGGAATAAAACATTTTGATATCGTAAAGATCATATTTAAAGCAAAAATAACTATATTGTGATACATATCGTTATGATGAAATGAAATGACTCATATCGTGATATAGAGTATTTATTCAGGTTTTGCTGCAGCTTCCCAGCTCTCCTTTCTGGCAGCCTCTATACCAGTGTTTCCCAACCTTTTTTTAGTCGCGGCACCCTTTGGAAATTTTAACAAACTTGTGGCACCCTACAAAATTAATTTTGTCACAATATTTGAATTTCTAACTTCGATATGATAATTTGAAAAGTATAGATATTCGGTACAACAGGGAAGAACTGCAGAATATAATGTCATACAGATATTTTTAATATTATTTAAAAATGTTGTCCATCAATGGTGGCAATCAGTAGGCTAATTTCTAATGAAAAGACCAATTTATATGACAGATTTTAATGTAGGCGTCAGTAATAAAATAAGAACAAATAAAGAAATTAATAATGATAGTATTTAATAATTAATAATGACGCGGCACCCCGGTTGGGAAACACTGCTCTATACCACTACCACTGCAACATCCATAATGCCTCTTACTGTTGCCTGATCAGGCTTTCCAGGCTTAATGGGGATTTCTGGGGATTTCATATCCCATGTGTCCTGAGCATAGACTGTATAAAAACATGGACGTAGTGTCCATGACGTCACTCGCAGGTTCCCGAAGAGCGTTTTTGAAGCTCAAAGTGGGCTGAGCCGGCCTGTCGCCGTCTTGGCAGCGCGTCACGCCCATCACTCCCGGATAATCGAAAATGGGCAAAAAGGCGGGAGCTGGTTGCTGAAGCCACGCCCACCTAGCTCGACGGTGGTGACAGCAGTGGCAATCCACCTGTCACTCAAGTGGCCACGCCCTTAATTATGCAGAACTTTAAGGCTTAATATAATTTAAACAGATGACCCCCTCACAGTTGTTATGAAGGGCAAAATTAGCTATATAGACCAAAATCATTTTTTGAACCAGGCTGTAAACATGTTTTTTTCTGATGTAAAGTTGGGCATTTTAACATGGGGAGTCTATGGGATTGACTCCCTTTTGCAGCCAGCCTCTAGCGGCCAGTTGACGAATTACAGTTTAAGTCACTTCCGTGTTGGCTTCAAGAGAGAGAGCGGGAGGTTGCCGCTTGGTCCTGAGGCAAGACTTGAGTGCTTCTCGTGTCTGCTCTAGTGAGTCCAACCCAGGCTCTTTTAAATTAACTAGAGCCCTTCTAGTGACAAGATCCCTGTTCCTGTCCTTCACTGGGCTCTGTGAAGGGTTGGCTGGCTGCTTTGGATATCCTTAAAATCCTTAATGAATGCTAAGTGAGCAGTACTGCTGTTTGTCACGTCTCAGTGACAGTGAGCTTGAGAGACTGAGATCTTAAACTGGCCCTCAGGAGAGAGATGGAGGAGGGATGGATGGAGCTTGTCTTCTTATGTCCAGACAGTAGCACATGCATTCCTTAGCACACTGTCTCCATTGATTAGAAGCAAATGCTCATTAAAAGTGGGCATTATATGCAGCTTGTTGCAGATGCATTATGGACATATGTTTTGTCTTGTTCTTTGAAGTTCATATGCAGCTCAGTTATTGTATGCTTGACACAACACTTTTTTTTTGAGTATAATTGTAACTGTGGCTGTTAAGTTTCAAAAAGTATTTAAAAGCTCCATACAATTATCATAGGTATGACTCTGTGCCTTATATATAAAAAATGGAGAGAATTTTAAGTTTTTATTCACTAACCGTATTTGCCTCAAGTGAGATGTTAAAGGTTAGTTCACCCAAAAATGAATATTCGGTCATCTACTCATCCTCAAGTTGTTCTAAGCGTGTACGAGTTTTTTTCTTCTTCTGATATTGCCAATATATTTTGAAGAATATAAGTAACCCAACAGTTAACGATAGCCATGGACTTTTATAGACTTCCAAAATATCTTCAAATGAAGAAAGAAACTCACACAGGATTGGAAAAACTTGAGGGTGAGTAAATGATGACAGAATTTTCTTTTTTTTTTGGGGTGAACTATCCTTTAAAATACTCTAAATGAGCCATGCATCCTCGAAATGCATCCTTCATTTCCTGAGCCATGAAAGATAAAAAATAAGGATCATAAGTCCAGACTATCCCAAGATTCACTGCCCGCTGAGAGAAAATGCTATATTACACTTTTAAATGTAAGTACTGGGTTTCAGCTATTTCAACTAATTCTATTTTAATTTTAAAGGCTATTTTATTATAAAGGCCTCATATAAATTAGCATTGTGCACACATGCATGAATATTTCATCACTCAGATGCAACAACACCTCTCAAGCGTGATGTTGCAGCCCAGCAGAGCAGCTCCCTTATAGGACTCGGCCAAAGAGGTGCCTTTGCTCTCCTGGCAGGCATCTGAAAAAAGCATGCCAGCTCAAGCCTTCATGGTTCTGCAGTCCTTGAGGGGAACTGAGCCACCATAGCTCATTTCAGAGAAGGCACTGATATGATTTTAGGCAGAGGGAAGCCTTGAGGGCCCTAATAGCTAGTAATAAACACTGAAACTGCCCTTTATCCCAGAGGGGACGTACAAATACAAGTCCATTAAATCTGGCCCACAACACCTGCCAGGGGAGCGGCTCTCTGCACTTAGGTTTGTTAGTGCCGGGTCTCTATCTGCTTGTTTTTTTGCTATTGATCAGCGGCTCACCACCTATGAGCCTCTCTGACCAACATATGGGCCACCAGACATGGACCTGCCCATAAACATTAATTCTGAATGCATGATTTAAGCAACTAGTGGCAGAGACATGGCCATTAGTACGAGCGGCCCATGTAGCTCAGGGCTCTGTTATTTGGCTTTAGTACTACACCGCCATACTAAAAAGCTGTAGCGCCCTCCATGAATAATTGACAAACAGCCAGAGACCATTAAGCCGCTCTTCCAGAAGGGAGCTCAGCATGACCTTACGAACGCGTATGTGTGTGTTTGTGTACTCGCAATATGGCGAGAAAAGGCCAGCGTGTTTGTTCTGAGTGATTGCTGCAAAAAATCTAGTGGATCGCCACCCTTTGTGTCATCGTATTATGATATATGCAGCGTCTGCTGTCATATAGCTCCTGCTGTGGAGTAATGGATGTAGCAGTAGCAGAGTTAAATTATCTCTTTCATCTCTCTAACCCGGCCGCTTATAGACAGCATGGTGATTTGTGTTGCTGTTGGAGCAGTTACTGTACATATGGGCCGTGGGTGGTGAACACACACTGAAGATACGCACCTTTTCTGGGAAATATGGGAGTATAAGTACGTTTTTCATGATTAAATGTCGTTCGGCGGAGACGTGGTCTAGCGGCTGGCACATGTGCTCCTGTGAGCGACAAGAGTTTGAATCCGGCTTCCATCCTGTTCCTCTTCTATTCCCATCATTTACTTTTGTTTTTACACATTTTAGACTTTCCTCTGTAATAAGGAGTGACAAAAATGACATAAAACATTTTCTAATAGTTTTTTTTCAATGTATCTTATTTAATAGGTTATAATTTGTTTATTTTTAAGAATTAAGTAAAAAAAAATGACTGTATTTAATCTAGTTCCCTGACCCTTATGTAAAAGTTCTTTAATATCAAGGGGAAGCATGATATGTTGGTACCATGGTTATTAGAACAATACAATTTTTAAAAATGAATTGTATCATTGATTTTATACTGTATATTTAATTGTTCATGTGTATACAATTTATTTAACGATTTGTATAAAATATGCTGGGGATGGATGAAAAAAAAAAAAAAAAAAAATATATATATATTATCTAAATTTTTAAAAATGAATTGTATCATTGATTTTATACTGTATATTTAATTGTTCATGTGTATACAATTTATTTAACGATTTGTATAAAATATGCTGGGGATGGATGAAAAAAAAAAAAAAATATATATATATATATATTATCTAAAGTTAATACTTAAAAAACTATTTTTTTTTAGCAAATCTCTAAATTAAAATCCAGTTTTTCCATACTTTACATAATATTATTGGCCTTAATATCAGTATTAGCCAGAATTTTAACATTTGTGCATCATTATTAATATTCCTTATTAGGAATAAATTAAGGCTTGAAATACCTATATGCAAATAATACTTTAAATTGTCTTTTTTTTCCCAGCTAATATGCATATGTTTGTTTGCATATTGTTGGCTCTGTGACAAATTGTTATGTTCCTCTATTGTAAGCTGCTTGGGATAAAAGCATGTGCTAAATGCATAATGTGATTAATTATCACCATATGATGAAATTAATTGATAAAATATGAAATATGGTATATCAGTGTAACCAGTTCTGGTTAAAGGGGTCATATGACAATGCTAAACATAACATTATTTTATGTATTTGGTGTAATGCAATGTGTTTATGCAGTTTAAGGTTAAAAAAACACATTATTTTCCACATACCGCACATTGTTGGTCCTCTCTGCCCTGCCTTTCTGAAACGCATCGATTTTTACAAAGCTCATCGGTCTGAAAAGTGAGGTGTGCTCTGATTGGCCAGCAATCTAGTGCGTTGTGGTTGGCTGAATACCTGAAGCATGTGACAGAAATGTTTCGCCCCTTACAATATTTGGAAACACAGCGTCTCCACGACATGGCGGTGGCGGCAACGGCAACAATACTACAGCAAGAATAAAAGTTATGCCTTCTTTCTTTGCAGAAACATTTGGGCGCTGTTATGCAAATCTTCCAACACAGTGACGTAAATATGTGGCGGCGTGTTTGAATGAGGCATTTTAGGACGGCGTGGACGAGTCTTCATTTTTCTAAAGAATATCTCTTTGGGTTTGAGACTTCAGTCTTTGCAGCTTTACGGATCTTACATATGCATGAACAGATCGTAACACTTCAAAGACAAAGGAAAACTTGAAATCGCATCATATGACCCCTTTAAATCAAACAGCTTATCTGCATCCTTGTTCTGTGGCTACTGCAGCAACACATCCCTGCTGTTTTCTTTCATACAGTATTTGTGCTTTTACCAAGCTTGCAGATGCAAATCTCACCTCAAAGGGTGTCAGCTATGTATCATAAAGAGATTCATACCGATTAGCGTCAGCGCAGGCAGACTGCGTGTTTGGCATGTGTTAGCCATAGCAACTGCTGAACCGAGGATGTTATTTTCTAGGGAATGGCATGACATATCCACTGCCAGGCTGTCAGAAATGGCTTTTACTCCTGTCCACGCTTACGTGTGCTTGCTTTTTCTGTTTTTCAATGAATGATTTTTGAGTTTTCCACTAAGGAAAATAACTGCAGCAAAGAAAGAAAACAGTCCTCTCTGTCTTGGGAAACAGTAATTCTATTAATCACGTTGCAGCCGAAGTGCAATTCCAGTGTAAATGGATTAGAGAAATGAAGGACTGCGTCGGCCAGGGACTTGAACAATGAAATGTACAGCGGAGCGGCTTGCCAGTATAAATGGACTTTGTGGTGCCTGGGGAGAAATGCAGGTCTCTAACGCTGAGGGTGTGATGGGAAGGTGAATTCAATAACTCATGGACCGCTGTGTTCCTACATTCCAGGAATAAGAGGAGACTAGATGTAAGAGGACTAGATGTTCCTCAGTTTAGCATTTTTAGATTGCCAAATACACACCTCAAAGTGTTAGACCTTAGGTTTGTAATTCTGAAGAGCAGATGGCAGCACATTACTGTCTCCAGTTACATTTAGTGATGTCCAGTTCACAAACTAATCATTCTTTTTTTTGTGAACTGGATGAACCATTTCATCAAATCGGACTGAACTGTTTGAAACATCTTTCTTTCTGCCACTGCAACACGTTCGGTGATTTCTTTTTAATCAGCCACCATATAATATTTAAAAAAAAATGTTTTTTATAAAATAAGCGTTATGTCAGATTTGATTGTGAAATTGCATTGGCATTGGCTGTCGTGTGTCTTGTAACTGAGCGTTCACGGAGCAAGATTATTTCAGCAATAAAACCTTAAATTTCACTCAGTCTGTTCATATAACGACATCACATGGCATCGGAAGATTTGGAATGCAATATGAGATGTAGTGCTGGGCGATATGCTCAATTTCCATATCGTCCTATATCATCAGCCTGTGAGATCGCTGATACACGATATTATCGTGTTAATTTATTTAATTATTTATTTACTTAGTTTCATTGCCGGAAAGTGAACCAACTCCAGCGTACGGCTAAAAACAGCGTTTTTAATGTGACTGAATTTCTATTTAACATGATAATTTAATAGAAGTATTGTAAGTTACTAATTATAATGCTTATATTTCCTCAGTTATTCAAAAAGCAGCTACAGAAAATGAGCAAAGACCATTTACATTACCAAAGAACATCATCACAAGCTAAGTCTAGCGCGAGTTTATGCATTTTAAAATACACTCCCGTTAAAATCAGTGAAGCTATCTACACTGTATGATGAATAAATCTCTTATTCTTACATTGCACGTACATCTGCACTTTGTTGTTTATGATGAAAGAATTTGCGAGTCAGAATTCAGTCAGCGTGCGCTGAACAACGAAACTCCGCTGTTTCAACAATGACTCATCTGAACACCTCTGATTGGCCATTGCATTCATAAGCATAACATAATCGTGTGTGATTGCTTATAACACGCAACGCTGTTAAAATGCGGAAAAAGAAATATAATGGAACAAATAAGCCCTAATATTAATTAGATAGTATTACTAACCTGATAATAATAATAATTATAATAATAATAATCGTCTTGCTATCGTCAGTGGCATCAGCCACAGGCGATATCTCTATCGTCGATACACGATACTATCGTCTATCGGCACAACCCTAATGAGATGTTTGTAATACTTTTCTACTGTTTGTGGACAATTTTTGTAATAAATACATGTGCCCGTATTTACATTTGCTTGTGTTTTATATCGTTGAGAAGTGGTTAAGTTTAGGGTAAGGAGTGGTGTTAGGTGCTCCAAAATAATATAAAATAAGTTCTAGTTTTACAAATGCAAAGATTTAAACACTGAAAGTGTACCCTGCACTGAGACAATTCCTATTGAAATACATTACACTGAAAGTCGTGCTGAGTGACACGAAAAAAAGAGAAATTCATGTCCATGAACACAAATCAATAGATTAAAATTTCATGACTATGTCACAAAATGCCGTGAGACTGGGTTGTGTGTATACCTGATGTCATTGTGTGATTACGTAAACTAACTGGTGAAACTTTTTCACTGAAACAAAATGTCCGAAAGAGAAAGGGTTGGCCTTCCCATCACTTGTCACGGCTCTGTGGTTGATGTTTGAGAAGGCATGATGAGGCACGTTTGTCACGCAGACTGCTGGGTCGTTCAGTTGGTTTTACACATGCACACACAAACACACTCCTAAACGTGCCAGCATGAGTCTTACCACTGGTTGTTGTGTCATTGTTTGCTGTATTCAGGGATTATAAGCACCTCAGGGTGTTGTGCACTTGATCCACACAGCACTCTGATGTGGGGCGGCAGTGAAGCTGACGTTCCCCGGTGTCTTGGCTGCTGATGGGGATTGAGTGTAGTAATCTGTTTCCCATCTGGAGCCAGTCTTCTCTATGAGGGAAGAAATAATAAAAACGGGGAGGGATATGGCCTCAATGACTCCATCCGTCTCCAACTGCAGTCATCTCAGTCCAAACAAGAGACAGATCCATTCAAAGTTGGAAAAACAGAGAAAGAGAGCATTTTCTAATGGAGTGAAAAAAAATTAAATAAATAAATGTAAAGTGTGACAAACATGCAAAAAAATAAGAAATCAGGAAGGGGGCCAACACTT
This sequence comes from Sinocyclocheilus anshuiensis, assembly GCF_001515605.1. Taxonomy (NCBI): domain Eukaryota; kingdom Metazoa; phylum Chordata; class Actinopteri; order Cypriniformes; family Cyprinidae; genus Sinocyclocheilus; species Sinocyclocheilus anshuiensis. The sequence continues at coordinate 1,187,041 of NW_015551101.1, read as the reverse complement.
TTTCACACCACTGTATATGTATGTGTGTGTGTGTATATGCATTTGTGTATGTGTATGTATGTACTGTATGTATGAATGTAATATTTATAATGAATAATAATATAAAATTGATAATTATTTATTTTAATAAATTATTATTTTATATATGTTATAAACTATTTTTGTCAAAAGAAATGTATTAATTTTACTTTATTATTTTGTTTGCAATTTATAATTTTGCAATTTATTTGCATCTACACTAAAAACAATACTTTTTAATTAACAATAATATATAATTAACAATAATAGATAATTACATAATTATCTTAATATATTATAATGAGATGGTGGGATAATGTGCCAAATAGTCAAGAAAATAATATCAGTGCAAAACATAATTTATTTTCTTTTGATTTTCAAGGGCAATATAACACGCACATGTGCTTGACAGGCTTTGTGGGATTGACCCAATATTTGTAGTTCCAATCTGCTGTCATAAGAGAACAATGATGGGCGTCCAGTAGATTTTCCAATTTTCTTGGAAAAAAGGTTCATCCCTATGCAAATGTCAGTGATAGGTAAACTAAACTCTCCTAAAAAAGTAAGCCACTCCTATGTGTTCTCTATAAACAAAAACCTGACAACAAACTGGTTTTTCCATGGCTTTGTAAATATTTAATTTCAGACATATGAATAATTGACCTAGGGTGGGACATAATGCCTGATTCATATTTAATCTCTCTGCAATTTTGAATCCACACACGTTTTATGGTGAAGTGATGGAAGCAGCTTATTTAGCAGGTTAGAAAGTGGAATATGTGCAACAGTAAGCAGTAAAAACTAGACTATAATCATTTATTGGAGTTCAATAAAACCGGTAAGTTCATTTATGTCAGCAAAAAGCCATTGAAACTCTGCCAGGTTGTGCTGAAATTTATACATCTAGACTAGCAAATCAAGAAACATCCATCAATGTCATTTGCACCTCATCAAATGCAAGGATAGTGTGGAATATGAAATGGGATGCATTTGGGTGATGATCTTGGAGAGAATGAAAGGCCGTTCGTTTGAAGCATCATACACAGCCTGGAGCTTTCTTTAATTGCATTGCTCAATCTAATTAGACCCAATTAGTCCACAGCGGTAAGACGGTAAAGCACCTGTGCACATGTTCCTGCTCCACTGACACACTTCTTTTGCTCCACAGGGTAGAGAGATCTACAGACCAGGTGATCAAGCCTGTCAACGTGGAGGCCTTATCCAAGTGGGTGGGTAAGATCCCCCCAGATGTGCTGCGGGACATGCCTGTCATCGTCCCCATGCTGGCCCGGCTCGGCTATGATCCCCACGCCAACCCTCCCAACTACGGCCGGCCCGACCCCCTCGTCCTGGATAACACTAGAAGAGTGAGCATCTCCACTAAATATCTTATTCATTTGTACATTAATGCACCTCGACCTCATTTTCCTCCATCCGCTAGTAAATCATCTTGCTGATATTATCAGGTTAGATATGTATCGGACACATAGCCACGCTATGTAGGTTAAAAGTGTTCCTCAAGCTAGGCTGTATGTTATGAGACTGGGATCAGAGGATTTGGTGTCGCTTAGCTTTTGTGCTTTTTACTTTTTAATCCAAGTATTAAAACGCCATTTACATTCCACACATCCTGCAGGGGCGAGCAGCTCCATGTGTGAAACGGGTGCACCTCTGGGATTAGCGCAGGACGGTTATTCAGATCAGAGAATCTGTATGTGAGCTATTACAGCTCCAATAGGTTCTATTGTGTCTCTCTTAGATTTTGAAGCAATGCTTATCGAAAGACCTGCTGTTTATAGGTTTCAAATGATTAGACTGAGACTGAGGGACAGGACTGTGCAATATAACAAATATTGACAATATACCGTATTTGTTGACGTTTATTGATATAGATATATAAAAATAGAAAAATTACTGTTTATTTATGGATTGTTGTATTGGTCCATAAAAATAATATTAAAAATAATATTAAATATTTTTCTTTTTCTGTTTCGTTTAGTGAAAAACTGTGAGGACTGTATGCGTTTATTAAAAAAATACAAGGGAATTTTTTTTTAATTATATTTGACATTTTACAATATTATTATTATTACAATATTATTATTAAAATAATAATAATATTGTAAAATGTAAAATGCTTAAAAATATTTGTAATTATATTTTACACTTTACATTATTATTATTATTATTATTATTATTATTATTATAGATCTACTCCTAGGTAGACACTAGAAATCTCACATCACCCATCTCAAATAAGATTTTTTTCCTTAATGAAGGATAATACAATTACATTTCAGTCATTTTGTTTAGTTTATAGAGTCCCACATTATTTAGATGAAGTGGGTGTTCTTTATAAAGGACCATACATTGATTGGCACTCATTGAATCCATCTCTTCATCATCATTTCTCTGAAGTTATTGATTGCTAATGATTCATGGTTCACTGGTTTATATAGACCCAGCTTACCGCTGTCAAACCTTAATAAATGTACATTCTATTACAAGCCGAGCTTGTGAATTGACCAACCATTTATTTCCCATTAATCTCAATACTTTATGTAATTCCTTTTTCTCCCTTGTTTACTGAGCTAAAGATCAAGACAATTTGGATGCTAATTCAGTCTATGATGATAGTTCAAGAGAAGTTGTAGCTGCTCGCTCACTTTATCATCGATAGCTCAAAATGATGGTCACATGACAGAAATATTACCTTATAGTGTCCCTTTCTTCTCGTTCAGACTGGAAGTCTCATTTTAATAAAGAGAATTTAGGCTCAGTTCTTACATCAGCAGTATTACACAATGCTCTCACAGCTTCTATCCATTTGCAGTGGTTAATGACGAAATCATATGCTAAACCATAGGGAAAAAAAGAATATAAAATGTGTTTAAAACCCCGTAAGAGCCTTTAAGATTGATCAAAATGGCTCCAGGCTCTTCGTGTTCCTCAAGCAGACAGGTTTCGAGTTGCTGTGAGTTACAGGAAAACATTTCTGGTTGTAGCAGTGTCCCTGTTCCTTACTATATAATGGATGCCGTGCCACTCAAGGTGGGCTTGTCATTCACTATGAAAGGCCTGATATAAAGCTTCACTCTATTAGCGTTTTTCCATGTTGAAACATAACAGAACTTTGGAAAATTGCATGACTTGATGGAGTGCTGACTGTGGTGGAAAGCATTTTTATGCTACTTGAGCAGCGAACCACAGTCACAGTGAAAAGTGGGGCATTTTTTCCTCTAAGGTCGGGAAGAGGCCCCTGTCGAGCTCTATCAATGTGCCAGTCCAGCTCAGTTTGAGGGGAAAAGCCGTGTCAGATTCCTATCCTTGGAAAAATATAAGTGGCATTGACACGGCTGCGCAATGTTTTCTGGCCACAACTTCATCCCGGTTGCCCTTTTCTGAGCTGTAGGAATGTATTTGTGGTCAGAACGTCTCGAAATCCAATTTGAAAGTTTTTTTATAGTAATAGTTCACCCATAAATGAATTGTCATGACTTTCTTTTTTCTGTGAAACATAGAAGAAGATATTTAAACGTTTTCCCCATACATTGAAAGTAGGGCTGGGCAATAAAACAAACTATAATTGTCGCGATTTAATTTTCCTCAATAAAATGCTAACAAGAATTTGATTAATGTTCGATATAATGAAACAGCGCTACGCATTTGAACCGTGCAGCACGGAGCGTTAACTGCCGGCTGACTTGGGGAAGCCGCGGACGGCGGCGGACTGATTCTGGCTCGGGACTGGACACTCCCCAGACACCGGAAAACTCCTTCCCTCCAAGTGAGTCCAGTGGTGTCTGGGAGGTCCACAGGGCGATGGTAGTTGGCCCCGAGCCAGAACAGCTGATTGAGGACGGCGTCTTCTAACGCCGTCACCTCCGCGAGCTTGCAGAACTCCCTGGCGTAGTCGTAGAAGGGGAGATCGAGGCGAGCTAGGGCGGCGACGCGAGCGGCAATTTCCATCGCCGCGTGGAGGAAAAACCAGGAAACAAAAAAAATTTGCAAAAAACACGGAAATTAAACACGGGGAAGGGATGCCGCTTACTGTTTGGTCCGCTGTTCTTTCACGTTGCACCCACACGAGGAACGAGGAGACGCTGGAGAATACTTTAACAGGACTTTATTTGCATGAACCAAGGGAGACGAACTCAGGAAGACGTTTAACAGCGGACAGAGAACTTGGGACTGGGAACACTATTTATACACACAGGAGGAGGGGATGACGAGACACACCTGGGAGCAATGAAACATCAAGTAATCAGGGGAGGAACAGGAAACTAACCAAATAAGGGCATGGGAAGGCACATGGGGAGCAGGACACACACAAAACATGGAACAGAGTCTGACAGCGTGGTGCAAGCTCACTAGAGCAAATGAGTTTACTCACTGATGAGTTTCGGTCACACGAGCACTAAGCAGCGTAGTGCTGGGCGATATGCTCAATTGTCATGTCATCGTATCGTCAGCCTGTGAGATCGCCGATACATAATATTATCGTGCAAATTTATTTAATTATTTATTTACTTAGTTTCATTGCAGGAAAGTGAACCAACTCCAGCGTAAGGCTAAAAGAAGCCTAATGTTTTTAATATGACTGAATTTGTATTTAACATGATAACAATTTAATAGAAACATTGTAAGTTACTAATAATGCTTACATTTCCTCAGTTATTCAAAAAGCAGCTACAGAAAATGAGCAAAGAACATTTACATTACCAAAGAACATCATAACTGACTTCAGGCTAGCGCGAGTATATGCACTTTAAAAAAACATTCCCATTATAATCAGTGAAGCTATCTACACAATATGATGAATAAATCTCTTATACTTACATAGCAAATACATCTGCGCTTTGTTGTTTATGATGAGAATTCGCGAATCAGAATTCAGTCAGAACACAAATGACTCTGTGATTTAAACTAGTTTAAAGCCAGATGAAACAGCGCTGACAAACAGCAGAAACACTGTGTGCAACGATACAGTCAGAAGGCTTTCAATCTACAAATCGCCATCATTTAAATTGGATTTACTGTATTAATACTAATTGCACCATGGTATTGTGGCAGAAATGTGGGATATTCGTATTGAATTTTATTATATCATTAATGTAGACTTGTATTAAATGTATTAAAGTAGTAGGGGAATATAATTTCAGTATTTTTTATGATTAAGCTATAGCATTTGTGCATTTATGCTAAATGTACAGTGCCGTGAAAATGTTTTTGCCATCTTCCTGTTTTTAAGTTACGTCTTTATTGGGACAGGACTTGACGGATTATCTTACGTGACTCCGTGAGTTCGTCTCTATTTCTTCAAGCCAAGCTGCATAAACTGCATATCAGGCATTTATGTAATACATCTCATTTGTGCGCATTAATGGCTGTTATGTTAAATAAAGTTGACTAACTACAGTAAATCAAGTACCTGTGCACGCCGTTGTTGTTGTCTTGTTTCTTCTCAGACGTACTGCAATGGTGATCCTGCACGTAATTCTCAAAGCATCCACAAGATGGCGGCGTTTATCGGTGAATCCGATATTACAAAACCGATATCCGATTATTGTAAAACACTTAAATATCGGGAAAAATATCAGTAAATCGATATATCGGTCGATCTCTAACCGATACATGATATTATCGTGCTAAATGATTTAATTATTTACTTAGTTTCATTGCCGGAAAGTGAACCAACTGCAGCATAAGGCTAAAAGCAGACTAATGTTTTTAATATGACTGAATTTGTATTTAACATGATAACAAATTAATAGAAACATCGTAAGCTACTAATTATAATGCTTACATTTCCTCAGTTATTCAAAAAGCAGCTACAGAAAATGAGCAAAGAACATTTACATTACCAAAGAACATCATAACTGACTTCAGGCTAGCGCGAGTATATGCACTTTAAAAAAACATTCCCATTATAATCAGTGAAGCTATCTACACAATATGATGAATAAATCTCTTATACTTACATAGCAAATACATCTGCGCTTTGTTGTTTATGATGAGAATTCGCGAATCAGAATTCAGTCAGAACACAAATGACTCTGTGATTTAAACTAGTTTAAAGCCAGATGAAACAGCGCTGACAAACAGCAGAAACACTGTGTGCAACGATACAGTCAGAAGGCTTTCAATCTACAAATCGCCATCATTTAAATTGGATTTACTGTATTAATACTAATTGCACCATGGTATTGTGGCAGAAATGTGGGATATTCGTATTGAATTTTATTATATCATTAATGTAGACTTGTATTAAATGTATTAAAGTAGTAGGGGAATATAATTTCAGTATTTTTTATGATTAAGCTATAGCATTTGTGCATTTATGCTAAATGTACAGTGCCGTGAAAATGTTTTTGCCATCTTCCTGTTTTTTTTTAATTTTTTGCATATTTGTCACAGTTAAAAGATTCAGATCATCAAAATAATTGTAATATTACAAAGATAATGCAAGTAAATACAAAATGCAGTTTTTATAAACAAAATGTAAATACAAAACGCTGTTTTGAAATAATGATTTCATTTATTAAGGGAGAAAAGCTGTCCAAACCTACGTGGACCTACGTGAAAAATTAATTGTCCCCTCCTGTTAAATCATGAAAGAACTGTGATTAACCAGATTATTTTAGAAAGCTGAGTTAAATTTCACTAGCCATATTCAGGCCTGAGTACTGCCAGACCTGTTGAATCAAGAAATCACTTAAATAGAACCTGTCTGACAAAGTGAAGCATGCTTAAAGAGCAACACATCATGCCACGACCTAAAGAAATTCAAGAACAGATGAGAAACAAAATAGTTGACATGTATCAGTCTAGAAGGGTTATAAAGCCATTTCTAAGGCTTTATCCAGCGAACCACGGTCAGAGCCATTATCCACACATGGAGAAAACTTGGAACAGTGGTGAACCTTCCCAGGAGTGGCCTGCCTACCAAAATTACTCCAAGAGCACAACGACGACTCATCCAGGAGGTCATAAAAGAACCCAGAACAACATCTAAAGAACTGCAGGCCTCACTTGCCTCAAGTGTTCAGTCAGTGTTCATGATTCATCAATAAGAAAGAGACTGGGCAAAGACGGCATCCACGGGAGAGTTCCAAGGCAAAAGCCACTGCTGACCACCACCTCTGAATGGCTCAAAAAAAACAAAATTAAGGTTTTGGAGTGGCCAAGTCAAAGTCCAGACTTAAATCTGATTGAGATGCTGTGGCATGACCTTAAACAGTCCTTTCATTCTGGAAAACCCTCCAGTGTGGCTGAATTAAAACAATTCTGCAAAGAAGAGTGGGCCAAAATTCCTCCACAGTGATGTGAAAGACTCAATGCCAGTTATCGCCAACGTTTGATTGCAGTTGTTGCTGCCAAGGGTGGCACAACCAATTATTAGATTTAGGGGGCAATTACTTTTTCACATAGTGCCAGGCAGGTTTGGACAGCTTTTTTCCCTTAATAAATGAAATCATCATTTCAAAACTGCATTTTGTATTTACTCGGGTTATCTTTGTGTAATATTAAATTTTTTTGATGATCTGAATCTTTTAAGTGTGACAAATATGCAAAAAATAAAAAGTAAAAACAGAAAGGGGGCAAAAACCTTTTCACGGCACTGTATTTAGACTACTCTTTTTCACACAAATACCTAGAAAACTGTCTTTATACTTGAAAGAAATAAATATTTGAAATTTATCGTGATAATTATCAACTGATATGAAAAAAAATTGTGATATCTTTTTTGCCCATATCGCCCAGCCCTAATTGAAAATCAGTAGGATCCAATGTTGTTTTTCATTATAAGGTCAAAACGTTCTTCAAAATATCTTCTTTTGTGTTCCACAAAAGAAAGTCATACAGCTTTGGAACAACATGAGAGTGAGTTTTCGGTGAACTGTCCCTTTAATACTCCATGTCTGCTATGACAGTCTGAAGCGTTTGTCAACCTTGAACTATTCTGCAGTTGCGCTTTGCTTTCCATGACAGTTGTTCCCTCTTTCCTACACACAGAAGATTCCTCTTAGTTGAGCAATTGCTGCTTTTTTTGGACATATCACTCTCAGCGATTCAATTGGCGCCAATCTCTGTCAGTTCCATATGTTTCGCTTTAATAAAACTTATGCCGTTCTTCTCACCGAAACCCTGCAATCTTTTTTGTTTTAAAAGAACAATTATTCAACTAGAAAATTCTGCAAGTTGGACAAAGCATGAATGTTTGATGTTTTGTTCCAAAATGGAGGAGGGAGCTTTTAAAACTAGGCGCAGGGAGTGTGTTGTTTGTTTGTAGCTGTATTGTATTTAATCTTTCTTGCATTTGTTTGTGTTACTGCATATTTTGGCCAGTTTTGTGCATGCTTGTACCCTACGCAGCAGTCCGGATTTCATTCAGCGTTCTTTTGAAAAGCTATTGTTGTAGTCCCTTTCCTTCAACAGCCAGATCTTTTTGACTCAAGGCTGTGTGTGTAGGTGTGTGAGAGGGAAACATAGGGAGAAGCACATCTGCTGCGTATTAATGTGTACTTCCCCTGGATCAAACACAGCTGCATGGATCAGTCGTTAAGCCTCCCCCCTCCCTCCTTCGACATGAAGTATGACACACACACAACAGCGAAGATCTAAGATCTGCTCACAAGGTGTGCGATGCAGACAGGCCATAACACAGAGCATGTGCAGTACAATTTGTGAACTGTGCTGTGACTCTATTTTTGAAGTCTGAGAAGCAAGCTGTGCTTCAGAAGTTCCATTAAACGCAGGGTTTCTCTGTGCTTTAAGTATTATAATGCTGTCATAATAGGTCAGTAGGCCTTTAATTTGCTCCTCTTGCATTTTCATGCCTTGGATTGCTGAAATTGATGCGGACTAAGCATGTGGGTCAATGACAAATAAGAGCTTCCACAATAAAGAAAAGGGAAATCTTTTAAAAATGTAGTTTCAGTACATGTGCCGTGTGAAATGTATGGTTTGGAAAAACTTTTACATAATTAATATTTTATTTATAAATAATGTTTTACAATTGAAAACAACAACATATTCCTATGATGGCAAAATCAGCAGCCATTACTCCAGTCTTCAGTGTTGCATGATCCTTCAGACATTATTATAATATGCTGATTTCATTTCGTAATTATCACTGTTGAAAACTGATTCATATTTTTGTGGAAACTGTGATGCATGTTTTTCTAGATTATTTGATCAGTAGTAAAGTTCAAAAGAACAGCATTTATAAGACATTATAAATGTCTTTAATATCTCTTTTGATCAGTTTATTGTGTCCTTACGAAATAAAAGTATGAATTTATTTTAAAAAATCTTACTGACCCCAAACTTGTAAACAGTAGTGTATATTTCAAGGTGAAAAGTTTTACAAACATCAATTCATGCATACCATTAAAAATTTAGGGAGTCACCACCACCGTTTTACAACCAAACTGATCTTAAAAATTAAAATAGCATTTTAAATTGCATTTAAAATGTATTTTTAAATCAATTATTAGATCCACGCAAGAAACGACTGGCGTGTCATTGAAACGTGCATTACAAATGAATAACTCGTCTTGAAAATAGCTAGTTGACTAGTGAAAACACCACTCAAATTACTCGCAAATTGATTTTTCTGCCATAGGCAACAATGACACGTTCTTTCACATTGAATCTCTCACCCAAATCTCACGGGAACAACTAAATGCAGTTGGTGACATTATGGATACAACTTTGGGCTGATGAGAGGTGATGGTTTATTCTTACAGGAGCATCCAAGTGTGGCACTATTGTGATTCGTATTGGTATATTTGCTTCTTGTTACAGTAGTGCATCCCACCGGATGATGATCTGCTTATGTGGAACAAAAGTAAGAAGTGCTCAAGAAATTCTGTCGCTTTTCAGATCGCTATCAGCAATCATACACAACAGACTCCAACGATCAACATGTATCACCTCGAACATGTGAAATGCTAAAAAAAAGTGGTGTTTAGATAAATAGGGTTAGTTAAATGTACAGAAATTGATTGCTCATTATAAGTGTTAGAGCAATCGACTATAAAATTACTCAAAATGCTCTTCCTACTGCAAATATCTGCATATAAAACAACTGCCTGTTTCAAAATGAGAGAACCCTCAGTGTGAGAGGAGTGTTTAGGCTTGTACATTACTTGAATACTTCGTTTTCTCACAGCGACCATCTGTGTTTTTGATTAATTTGGCTCTAGATACACTTGGTCTCTTTCACATGATGTCCTTGCTGTAAGCAGGCCGTTGTGGCTTTTTATAATATGCTTTGAATGCAAGTCTCCCTGCCATTTCTGTACAGTATCTGGATAGCTGTGGAAATGGCTTTGAAGTCGCAAGCCTCTGAATAGTGAGGTTTCCTTGGAAACAGGCGAACTGCAAGACTCCAGCTCATCAGAGAAAAAGCTGCTATGTTGCAGAATCATGGTGCAGGTCTGTAGAAGAGACCTCATGAACTCAGGGTTACAGCTGGGGTCTGGTAAGATTTGATGACTTTTGCAGCTGCTCTGCCATTAACATGCATGGTTTTGTCCTCTTTGTTTTGAGGTGGATTCGAGGCAAACCAAGTATTTGTGTTGCATTTAACTTCAAAGATTACTCAACATTGCATCAGTTACAATATCAAATACCTGAGACAGGCCAACTTTCTAAGCATTTTTACTACTACTTTATTACTTTTATAAAGTTCCTTGTTAAAGGGTTAGTTCTCCCAAAAATGAAAATTATGTCATTAATTACTCACCCTCATGTCGTTTCAAACCCGTAAGACCTTCGTTCATCTTCGGAACACAAATTAAGATATTTTTGATGAAATCCGAGAGCTTTCTGTCCCTCCTAGACTATAAGGAAACTACCATGTTCAAGGCCCAGAAAGGTAGGAAGGACATCATTAAAATAGTCCATGTGACATCAGTGGTTCAACTGTAATTTTATGAAGCTACGAGAATACTTTTTGTGCACAAAGAAAAAAAATGACATCTTTATTCAACAGTTTATTCTCTTCTGTGTCAGTCGTGGTACTTTCGTGAATGCGTGTCTAAGACGGACACGGAAGAGAAGAAATTGTTGAATAAAGTCGTTATTTTTGTTTTCTTTGCGCACAAAAAGTATTCTCGTAGCTCGTAGTCTAGGGTCAGAAAGCTCTCGGATTTCATCAAAAATATCTTAAAGGGTCATGAAACCCCCCGTTTCAGCACTGGTTAGTTCTCACCACAGTTTTATAAAACGTTAAAAAAGTGGGCGTGGTGTGCTGCGAGTGGAGGGTAGAGGTCTTCTCGGGTCCTAAAATCTGTACCCGACCCGAATCGACCCGAATCACTTCTTGCCCGAACCCGACGTGCATAAATAATTTTTTCAAAAATAAAAACCCGACCCGAGACCGACACGATGAAATTAGACCCGAGTCCGACCCGACCCGACTGCATTTATTTTCTAACCCGACTGGACCCGAACGTAAATGGCATTGACGTGTGCACAGCCTGCAGCCATGCAGCCAGTCAGGAAAATCCCGGCGTCCTGCTGACTGATTTGGCCGCTTCTCCATTACTTTAATTTATTTAACATGTATTTAATTTGGTTATTACTTTATATTATTGCCTGCCTGATGGATACAAGTTATTTCTGAGTTCGGCTTTCAGTTGTGACCAGTGGATTTGAAAAATAAACGTGATAGTTTGATAAAAATTAAATCGATAGCTTTTCATAGCTAATATAAAGCATAACTCATGATCATAGCATAACTCATGGCTTCGCTAGTGTTGTCTGCAACCTAATCTCCGTCGAAAGGCTTCTGCACACAAAAAAAGAAAAGCCCTGCATGAATACGCAGCGTAATGAAGCGAGTGCATTTTCCTGATGGATCTCATATCTATAAGATGGATTTCTATTGGCGAGGTTACAAACGTATGCTCCTTTTCTATGTGCGTTCCTCACTAATTCCTCAGCCAGCCCTTCAAAGTCTATTTAAGTTGCAGTCCATAAAGTAAACATTTGGAGGCCATCCTTGCCAATGGAGTTTGTGCTGTCTGTATTGGTTTACCTGTCTATACCAAATCTAGTCTTAAAAAAAGACAGTGAGCGAATCAACTAAGTGAACACAAAGGCACAGAATGTACACTAAAAACAAATGAAGCATCAATGGCTATAGAGGACCTTCAAAAAAGTGTCTGAAAGAGCTTAAGACTAAATGCCATTTCATCTTTTTTATTCTATAGAAATCCAAGGCCACATCAATCTGTACACTCTTCGTGCGCAGAGCAAATGCCCATTACTCATGACAGCCCATAAACTTACACTGCTTGGTCAAGGAGCATGCACATAAAACAGAGTTACAGCATTAAAGGGATACTTCATCCAAAAATGAAAATTTAGTCATTATTCATCCTCATGGGTCTCTCTTGGAACAAAAAATAAATACCGTATTTGGAATATTCTTAAAGGGTCATGAAACTGCCCGTTTCAGCACTGGTTAGTTCTCACCACAGTTTAAAAAAAATGCTAAAAAAGTGGGCGTGGTGCGGAGCTGAGGGGGAAGAGGGGAGACAGACAACACACACAGCTTCGCGTTCAGACAGTTTCATTTCGCTCCCATCGAGTTAAAAACAAAAATAAATGCACAGCCATTTCCATCGAAAACATATATATGAAGGCGCTGTTGCACCTCTGATAACTTTTAAGTCTTATTCTGCAGCATTTATATAAGCCTTTTGACGGGTTGTGTCACAGAGCTGTAAAAACGGTTACACTCACTAAGTAAATGAATCGCGTTTGTGCCAAACTCTTATTACAAAGCAAAAACAAAAATCTCCTTCGATCCATGAACGTTTCTCTCAGTTAATGTGCGCGATCTCACAGTTTGAAGTGTTTGTCATCGCAAATCAACACATGCTGTTGTGAATAATTAAGGGAAGCATCTTCTCATAGGATAAGAACACGCAGTCTCATGAATAATTTAATAGACACCCATGCGTCATCGATGTACTATAGTCCAAATTGTGACGTCAACACAATGTCGATTTTAAACCCGGAAGATGAAAATAGCACAAAAAAGCTTAAAATTAACCAGTTTTCTCCAACAGTTAAAATTATCGGATGCTAACATTGTCTTCTATGATGTGCAACACAAACACCTCTGCTAAAATCTCAGAAAAAGTAGTCTGGGGTTTCATGACACTTTAATTTGTGTTCCAAAGATGAACGAAGGTCTTACGGGTTTGGAACGACATGAGGGTGAGTAATTAATGACAGAATTTTCATTTTTGGGTGAACTATCGATTTAAGACCCGATTAAATCAAAATGAGAGGTTTGCGGCTTTAAGTCTGTCTGTTAGCTTTGAGGGCATCTAAATGCTATTGCACTCATAAATAATGAGCATTTAATATGTGATATTTTGAAAAATATAAAGCTCCAAACTTTGTTTTTAAGTGACATCGAGTCTTTAAAGAGACAGTTCACCCAAAATTAAAATTGTTATCATTTACTCATCATGTTGTTTCAGACCTCTATGGCTTTATTCTTTCTGTGGAACATAAAATAAGAATAATAAATAAATCTATATAAAGATTTATATAATGTTTCGAATAATGTTTCAACTGTTTTTGCCTTTAAAATAAAAGTCAATGAGGTCGAAGATATCACTGGCATTCAATGGGGTTCATTTTATTGCCCCCATTTTATGGGTGAGAAAATGATGACAAAGTTTTCATTTTCAGTGAACTGTCCCTTTAAGAACCCATGTATGCCATTAAACATCAGCAACAAGTTGAAAGGCAGTGTAACCCATTCTCAGTATCATTGCACTTTTAAATGCCTGTGTTTTGTGGTAATTAAAATTAGACCTGATTTCTTGTGGCAGTAATGCACCATTTCTACAATTAAGTAATGAGGCTTTACTAGATGGTAATATTGATCTGAGCACTCCAGACTAATTTGGCATAATGAAGGTAGCACTATCACATGTCCATTGTCTTAACGTTTAGTGAAAAATAAGCAGATTAGCGTAATTCAATGCTTGCAAGGTACAAGGAACACTTTTGTATTTCTACTGGAGCCTGTGAATTTTGGTCCGGTTGACATTTTTACCAGGTCACAGTAATCTTGAACTGTGCGGTCATGCCAAGAGTAAACAAGAAAGGAGTAAAAACAGCTGTTAAAGACACTGTAAATGGCTTCAATGCTAATAGACATAGACTAAAGCACAAAAAACTTGAATTTTATTTTAATGGACTTCCTGTCAACTGCTTCTATAGCCATCTCATGTATCGTCTTAGCTGTAAAGGCTTTGAAAAATGCTTTGTTGGTGGCCTTTGCTTATCTTGCTTCCATCTGGTTTGTTCAGGCAGATTCAACATGATCCACCTAAACTATGTAGGACAGCAGCAACATGAGGACAGATGTATATAGTTGGCCAAGTTTCAGTGACATTATCTTATCAAGACATCTGTGAGTTTCAGTGTTTTTCGACAACAGTTTGACTCTTCCCGGCCCACATTGTTGCTCTTCACAAAAGCTTCTATACATTGCAGGATGCAGAGAGTAAGTGACAGTCTTGCTTTTCCACCCTTTAATTGTCTGTCATCGGTCTCCTGTGAATTAGTACATTTTGAATCCTGTCCAAAGCCACAATCGATGCCTATTAAGTGACTTTGCAGCTTCGTTATGATTCATGTTGGGAAATTGATATTAAGATCAATAAATCGGTTTCAACAGTGCTGCTAGTGGCATTATGTGGAAATGGTCGTGCTTAACTGTATTAGAGGCCAGAATAATTTGGAAGTTTGTTTACCAGAAAAGGAGGTCATGTGCATGATTTAAAATTGTGTAACACTTTATATAACAAGATTTTCAGAAGAAAATGTGTGGTTCTTGCCAAAACATGTCGCCAGCAGTTGCTTACCTTATTTAACACTGTTAAATTTAGCAAATATAAATTTTTCATACTGTACATTATAATGTTGTAATTACAAAATTCACTTTTTATCATATAAATCTATAAATATTATCATTTATAGGCCATAACAACCTATAAACAACTGGCTATCTAACACCTACAATTGTAATATATTTTTTAATACACAGAAAATGTTACAGCTCCCCGGAAAGCCATGATTTAAGGTATTTTAGTATTATTTATATACAATTATAGTATTTTTTAATATTTTAAATTTAGCTTTTTAATTTTAGTTTATTTTAGTAATTTTATGTGCTAATTTTTGTTAGTCTTGTTTTAATATTTCTATTTAGCTTTAATTTATTTGAAAATAAACTTTTTTTAAGATAAGTAGTTTTAGTACCTAAACGTATTTATTTTTAAAATACAAAATATAAGTTAAGTTTTAAGTTTTTCATCTAATATTTAGATTGTTTTTATTTCAGCTATCTTTTGTTAATTACTGATTTGATTTTTAATAGTTTTAGTTAATGACAACAACATTGGTTATCATTGAGGTTCCTATCACAAATTGTGTGGGAATTGCAATCTAAAGTTTAATGCGTAAGCTATTATAAGTTTTTACCCAGAGTTGAATCTAGTGTGTAATAGTGTTAAATGACCCTTTCCTGCGTGTCTAGTTCTGCCCAAGGTGAGAGAAGGTGTGAAAGAGCCATGAGTCATGGTACGAGGGTAAAGCCCTGTGCGTCTGATGTGTGTGTTAACACATTGAGTCAGCAGTGTCGTCCTGCATTAGAGGAGCTGTTGGTGTATGACTGTCCTACCGCAGTTGAATTCATCTTTGATGAATAGCTTTTGCTATTTCTGTGATATGGAACAGTGAGCACCAGCTCTTCTGCGGTTTCTTCCTCGCTCGGCTGCGTCTCTCGTCAGAGGCTACAGCAGGTGATTCTGGATGTGCTGCTGGGAGATCAGGGTCGGCGCTTCCTCCACCCGAGGATGAGGGTCAGCTGCACAGATCTGTCAACATCTCTGTCTGCTCGCCACCTCTCATTGCTGACAGCAGTCTGAGCTACCATTAGGGATTAACCAGACCACCCTACTGTGTCTGAGCCATTACACTATAAGCTCTTTATACATGTCTGTGCATAAGGGGGAAAGGAAAGACAATTTCCTTTGCTATTTCCACCTCTATTGGTGCTGATCCTTAAATTAAAACTTCAAGATAGCAGAGTGATTTGGTGTTTGTTTACTTTAGGGCTGTTAATTTAGTTTGTCAAACACATACAGTAATGATCCTTGCACACTGAGTCTGAAATGTTTGTATGCTTTTTTCGTATTTGTCATCCTTTCCTATCAAAATGCTTGTTAAGGATGCGAAAATGCAGAAGATCGAACCTGATCTGAATTTTTTTATGACGGATGAAAGTTTCGGAGGCAGTGTGTAAACGTGATTTGACACAACATGAGGTTGTATTTAGTTTTTAACGTGCGAAAATTTCAGACGAGAATTTCGGACTCAGTGTGCAAAAGACCTTAAGCTGATAATTATTTTCATGCTATGACAATAACTGATATTAAAGTTCTGTGCTATTGTCTCTAAATAAGTAAAAAATGTTTTGAATTTAAATTGAATTTTTAATCAAAATGGCAATCTTCTGGTGAAACGACCAGAAGATTTTCTCTGGTGATGTACAGTATGCAGGACTTCACCAATCATTTAGGCCGAATAAACCCTGACTCTTTCATCGTGTTGTTAAACAGTAGCTTTAAGTGGGCATTAGATAACAACAAAGGTAATGTAATTTATATAAAAGTAGAAGAAACTATACATGTAAAAAAAAAAGTAGTCTCTTATGCTCACCAAGGCTACATTTATTTGATCAAAAGTAAAGTCAAATTGTTAAATAATATTACTATTTACAAGTATTGTTTCCTATGATAATGTATTTTAAAATGTAATTTATTCCTGTGATGCAAAGCTACATTTCCAGCAGTCGTTACTCCAGTCTTCAATGTCACATGATCCTTCAGAAATCACTTTAAAGGGTTAGTTCACCCAAAAATGAAAATTCTGTCATTGATTACTCACCCTCGTGTTGTTCGAAACACGTAAGACCTTCATTCATCTTTGGAACACAATTTAAGATATTTTTGATTAAATATGAGGGCTCTCTGACCCTCCCATAGACAGCAAGGTAACTACCACGTTCAAGGTCCAGAAAAGTACCAAGATGATCGACAAAGTAGTCCGTGTGACATCAGTGATTCAACTGTAAAGTTACGAAGCTACGAGAATACTTTTTTGCACAAAGAAAACAAAAATAACGACTTTATTCCGCATTTTCATCTCTACTGCGTGATGATGTCAACACGCCGGATCTGGGTCAGCGCCGCCACACGCTCGTGTCATGGTACTGTCATGAACTCGCGTCCAAAGTGACGCAGTAGAGATGAAAATACGGAATTATTTTTCGTTATTTTAGTTTTCTTTGCTCAAAGTATTCTCGTAGCTTCGTAACTTTACAGTTGAACCACTGATGTCACACAGACTACTTTGTCGATCATCTTGGTACTTTTCTGGACCTTGAACGTGGTAGTTACCTTGCTGTCTATGGGAGGGTCAGAGAGCCCTCAGATTAGTGTTGGCACGGTACTCAAATTTCAGTATTCGGTACCCACGGAATTTGTCGATCATCTTGGTACTTTTCTGGACCTTGAACGTGGTAGTTACCTTGCTGTCTATGGGCGGGTCAGAGAGCCCTCAGATTTCATCAAAAATATCTTAAATTGTGTTCCGAAGATGAACGAAGGTCTTACGGGTTTGGAACAACACGAGGGTGAGTAAATAATGACAGAATTTTCATTTTTGGGTGAACTAACCCTTTAAGATGTTGATTTGTTTTTAAGAAACATTTCTTATTATCATGTAGAAAACATCGCAAAACAAAACCATTTTGTCCGGATTATTTGATGCATAGGAAGTTCACTATATTATAAATGACATTACGGTCACTTTTAATCAATGTAATGCATCTTTGCTGTGTAAAAGTATTAATTTTTTCAAAAATAACAAAAATCTTACTGACCACAAAGTTTTGAACGGCGCTATATCTTGAACTTAATTCTGTGGAACAAAAAATATGTTAGGCATAATGCACTCTGTTAGGCAGTCTGTTCCAAACATAAAGCTATCAAAAGGCTTCAGAAGGGTTGTAATATAGTGAACACATCATATGGACTGGTTTTATGGCTTTTTTTCAGACTTTTACCCAAAGACATATGTGTCTTGAAACAACATTGAGTTTTTTTTCCAGCATGAGTTTTTCTTAACATAATATTTTTTCCTTTCATATTTGCCAATTATTACATCATTCAGATGATTCATTTTCTTGCTCCGTATATTTATAGAAGTCAAACCTACTATTCAGTGGGCAGCCCATGCTGATAGCTACAGGATAGCTTCAGTTACATCAGCACTGAAAAATTCACTTCACAGCAGTAGCGAGCCAAACAAATTTATTGCTGTTATATCCAACATAGAGAACCAGATACGTCATTGCAGCAAATACAGACCTGCTTGTCAGACGCTTGTTTTTACGGGGATATGAATGAGTATTTGGAGTCGTGATAAGATAAAATATACTTTTTTTTACTTTTGAGTTCTGCAGATCCTACTCATTCATTTGTTCTTTATTCAAAATGAATGAACCAGATCTAGTCACAGCCAAAACATGGGAGTCTTTCTCCTAACCATTGTTTGTTCTCTAGCCATAGTGATATGACTTACGAATCCCCACCTCTAGTGCAATATTCACAGGATTTAGCGTGGCTAACAGTCTTGGATGAGTGATAAGATTATTACGAAATGGGAAACTGGAAATATTTACGCCTTTCTCATTGCAAATGAATTCCACTCAGGCTCTGAACCACAAGCTTGGCTAGCCAACTCGACTCAAACTAACCCCAAAAGAACTCGCTTCCTTCTACACCCACTGGCTGAACCCCCACCTCTTGACCCACCAGTGATACCAGCTCTCTCTAACCAGCGGCCTGGAGACTCCTCTTGGTAATTGGGTCTGAAGTCTTGCGTAACAGCTATATCCCACGGTTGAGCTGGCTGAGATGCGGAGAGTGAGCCAAATTCACTCAGTTCCCCTTTACAAAAGAAACCAAAACACCCTCAGAAAAAAACTACATATTTTTAAAATCAACTAGTTGTATTTAATCATATATGTATTGAGCCATTTAAAATTATATAGGCTGTTTCAGATTCTTATGACCCTGATTATGCTTTTGAGGGCATTTACATAAGAATCACAGTTGTGTTGTAAAAGAAAAAAGATGGAGAGCAATGAAATGGAACCGGATACTTTTTTTTGACTGTAAATTGGACTATTTTTTTTATGTGACACTGAGTAAAAGCAAAAAGACAAGACAAAGACACAACCTAATGGCAAATGTCCATCTGATTGTGTAATAAGGCTGAGTATCCATACAGATTCCCTGTTTTGATTCTGATTCACAGGCTCTTAGTTCAGCTCTATTCGAAGAGATTCTGATTAATTTGGGTATATTTCTGTTTGTTTGTTTTTTTGCTTAAGAATCAGACTGCACAATTTGTACTATGTATTTTTTAAATAACTTAAAAGAACTTATTTGTAAGAGTAATTTATTCATGATTCAGACTACATAGTTTATACTGTATTTTTTGATTCTCTAAAAGGAACTGGTTCGTAAGAGTCATTTGTTCATGAATCAGACTACACAGTTTGTACTGTATATTTTTTGATTCACTTAACAGAACTGATTCGTAAGAGTCCGTGAACATGAATCAGACTACCTTAGTCATGCTGAATGTTTTTGATTCACTGAAAATAAGTGGTTCATAAGAGTTTATTTATTCATGAATAAATACATTTTTGGCTGAACAAGCGGTCCTGCGCAAATGAATCGAGTTGTTTAAAAGAAAAACACCTTCATAGGGCTACAGTAACTGACAGCCCCAGCAGTAGTGGATAAAGAGCTCAAGCTTCAGGTTTCTCACGGTCTAGACCTGCCGCAGCGGAAAGTGTTTTGAAATAATGGCTCAATCTCCAAGTTGTCTGGCTTCTCATCAGGTCAGCGCTTCTTTCCTATGGCACGCAAACATTCCCCAAAGACTTGCATGAGCTTTTCATTCGCACTTTTCTAAGCTTAGAAAGCCAGGAAATGAGATCAGCTGGATGAGTTTTAATTGGAGATTGTCATTCTCTCTGGAACAGAGACTACTGGCTGCTTCTCATACCAGCATTCAGTCTAGCTCTCTTTTTATTCTCAGTCTTTCACTCTTTCTTTCATCCCTGGATAGAGCTCGTGAATTTTGTGAAGTTAAGACACCCTGGGAATTGTCACACAATATCCTCCTAGCAGCGCGAGAGAGCGGTTCACATAAGAGGACTCTGTTTTCCGTTCAGCGCCAGACTTTTGATTTGGCCATTACTGCTTTCTGGAGGCATACAGTAGAAACCCGTTTGTATCGATGCTGTGCAGAAGGATGTTTTCAGAGATTAGAATAGCTTCAGGTGGAGAAATAAAAACAGAAAAGGGAAGAATTTGAGCTTGAACTGTGTAATGAATGAGCAGTGACCTTTGATTTGTGTGGAAAGACTGTAACGTTAGTTCCTGTGTTTGCACAGTGTGACAGTCTCTAAAACCGGCTCTCTGTTTTCCCAGGTCTTTAAGGGTGAATTTCAGCTACCTGATTTTCTTAAAGAACAAACACAGGTATGGTAGATATTCTGCCTGTCCTTAAGCTCTTCATAAATTGCTTTTTTAAATTGAATTTGTTCTTCCTTTTTTTTCCTGTAAATAAAACGGTGGTCATTTAATTCCCATCTGCTTCCACTCACTCGGATTCTTTGCTCTTCACGTAATTTCTGACCATAACGCTGGTTAATGCGGTGTCCTGTGCTCCTCTGATCTCATGTTTTCATTTTTTTGATATGATCACATTAGCTGTAGATCTTTGGCCTCATTTCAAACGCTCTTTCGTAGTCGTAGGCTGTTCTGCTGACTAGAAGTCCTATACTGCCCCCTCTTGGACAGATGATGGGAATGTTTTTGGGTGATTTCGTAGGAGTAAAAAGAGTAACTGATTTTATAAGGAAATGAACAAATCATGGCAGGTTTACAACTTATGTTTACAACTTCAATTAATATTTTAATTATGTTTTTAGTAGGCTACAGTGAAAATGACAAATAAATATAAAAAAAAAAAATCAAACAACGATAAGGAAATGAACAAATCATGGCAGGTTTACAACTTATGTTTACAACTTCAATTAATATTTTAATTATGTTTTTAGTAGGCTACAGTGAAAATGACAAATTAAATATAAAAAAAAAAATCAAACAACGTTTTTTTTTATTATATCATATATCAATTCCTCATACAGACTGCATTAAACATATGAAGCCGCCTTAATCATTTGGTAAAGGTGTGCCTTGCAGGAAGATCATCATATTTGTTTTGAAAACCACTAGTTCATAGGGTGTTGAGAAGTTTAAGAGGGTTGGAGTTGCTGTGATTAGAAATCTACGACTAATGTATCCCTAAATACATATGAACATGCACCCTCATCAGAGATCACAAGAAGAAATAAAAGCTAACATCACAACAATACAAATACAGTGAAAACTGTTGATTCATGCATTGCTCTAGGCCGTGTCCACACATGTGTAACAGATGTTTCTCTTATCACAGCTTCAGAAGTCCCCAGAAAAGCCAAACCCAAGTTAGGAGGAGAAGACCAGAGCTTTATCAACAGAAGTGAGTTATTATCATCTTTACTGGCAAACTTTGCTCCCTCTTTGGATCAAATAGTGTTTTGAATCATTAACATGATTTACAGTACAAGAGTCATTTTAAGGGAATGGTGCCAGTTCTGCTAGAAAAATATATTTATAATAATAATAATAACAATTATTATTATTAAAGCAAAACATCTGTGGTTTCCTGAAAATTGCAGAATTTGTTCATCATCATTATGTTGTGACATTATTTGATATTTATGGCATCATATTTAAAGGATTATTCCAGAAATAGGCTTGTATTAAGTCTTAATGTATTTGACCACATGGTTCAAAGACAGAATATTGACCGATTCTTTGATACATTATTTGACACTGGTTGTTATTATTATTAATATTATTATTATAATTATCATCATCATTAATTATTAATAATAATAATAATTTAATAACTCCCTATACAGTATAACACATTAAAATATTATGTTGATAAATGGGAAAACATATTCTACAAATATATGAATGGAAATAAAAGTTGTGCCAGTTGTGCTAGAAAATTATTATTATTGTTGTTATTATTATTAATATTATTATTATTAAAACAAAATGTCTGTGGTTTTCTGACAATTAGCAGAATTTGTTCATCATCATTATGTTGACATTATTTGATATTTCTGGCATCATATTTAAAGTATTATTCCAGAAACAGACTTAAGTCTTAATGTATTTGAACCACGTGGTTCAAAGACATAATATTGACACATTCTTTGATACATTATTTGACATTTAGTATAATTTATTATTAATATGAATATTAATTATTATTGTTATTATTAATAGTAATGATAGTAATTTATTAATAATTTAATATTATATTGTTATAATTTATTAATGTATTATTATTAATAATAATAATAACAACAGTAATAATAATAATAATAATAATATATTTTGTTACCTGTATTTTAATTTTAACTTCCTACAGTATACAACATAACGTATTATGTTGATGAATGGGGAAAAATATTCTGGAAATATATGAATGGAAATAAAAAAAAGCTAAACATTAAAAAATAAAAATATTTGTATAGTTTAATAATACTTTGGCATTTTATATGTAGTCAAATCTATCAAAGAATGTGAGAGTATTCTGTGAATTTGAAGTCATGAAGACACATTTAGCAATCAGACATCTGTTTCCTGAGAATGATTAGTATGTTTTGTGAAAGCATCATAATATTTGCTGCTGTGTTTCAGGGCTGAGTAGAAGCAGATGTCATGGGACCATGATGGACTTGCATCACCCCCAGGCTCATTGACATTTTCTCCATTGGCAGAGAAGCGCACATCGGTGGTGATTGTTGTTGTTTTTACGATTGTTATTTTTGTACTTAAGTGTAAATCATAATTATGTACTCTTTTATTTCTTTCAATGAAATAAACCCTGAGCGCTGTTGGCAGCCAATGTGCTGATATTAGTCACATTCTTATATAGTGGTTACTTTGATGCACTGCACATTTTATGTGCTAGTTCCATTCTTTTATATTTTATACCGTTTAAAATTTGGGAATTGAAGACGAAATGTCTTGTACTCACCAAGACTGCATTGATTTGATCAAAAATACAGTAAAACTGTAATATTGTGAAACATTATTCTGATTTTAAATGTTTATTTAAACGGTTTTCTATTTGAATATATTTTAAAATGTAATTTATTACCTGTGACAGCAAAGCTGAATTTTTAACATTATTGCAGTCTTCAGCGTCACACAAATCATCAGAAATCATTCTAATATGCTGATTTAGTGCTCAGAAACACTTGTGCAGCTTATGTTTGTGCAATCTGTTTTTTCCAGGATTATTTGAAGAATAGAATGTTCAAAGAACAGCATTTATTTGAAATAGAAATATTTTGTAACATTAGAAATGTCTTTATTGTTACCTTTTGTCAATGTAATGCATAAATTGATTTGCTATATATATATATATATATATATATATATATATAGAAGAGATTCAAAATGTACACATTTCAGTTTTTCTGCATATGAAAATGTTTTAATCTTTCGGAACAACTTTTTTTTCCATAATACATGTACATTCAAGGTAAATGATACATCCGTTACAATACATACTTCATTCTGATGTTGGCGTCCAAACAAAAATGTACATATATATTTGAAACGATTAGAAACCAGTGCACAACGTTGATAAGGGACATAACAGTCAACAAGTAACAAAGGTTTCCCACATTCAAATTGTACAGCTCTCCAGGTTAGCACAGTCTCTAAAACCAAAGTAAAAAATAGAGTCTGAAATACAGCTGACAGTAGTGTCCTTATAGAAATCCAGGGCCTTTCTCTTTATTTACAGTGCAATAATACACACATAAAGGAGGATAATAAATGTCTCATTAGAAATTAAAAGAAATTATTTGTCTTTTATACACCTAATCAACAGTCTTGGAGTAGTGGTTTAACATTGCACATGTGTATGACAAGGATGAAGATGTTTTAGAGGCTTTGGTACATGAGCTCCTGTCGGAAGTAAACCTTTCGTAAGGGCTAAAACGTCCTTCGCACTCGCACGCATTCGACAAAAGGAATTGGCAAGATTTGAGGCAGTGACCGATAGTCACATCGTAAGACCACTTCTCCCATCTCTGTCAGCTGCTAGAAAAGTACAGTTGCTTTTTGTTTGGGGGGATTTAGGCTGTTAGGAATAGCATACTAGCATACTACTACTACTGCAGTATACAGTATGCATACTGTGTGAATGGTCTGAATGCGTGAAATACCCTGACGACCAAATGTGTAGCACACTGCATGGAATATAATATCCCACAATGCAAAGTGCTTGCCTTAACAGTCCATTTCCAATATAATATCATTGATTCATTTGAAGAGAATGTCAAAAGTTAACATTTTAACTATAAATAAGCTTTATTTCCAAAATGATGATTGGATGTCACACTGCATACTGCATTTATTTCACATACTATTCAAGAAAATATCATTTGCAGTACTGTGTGAAGTATTCAGTTAGCTAGTCTTCGATTCCAAACAGCCTTAGGCATGAATTACTTGGAAGATGGGGAAGACTGTATGGAAGTGAATTACACTTAAAAATGTGCAACTATTATGCAATGTTTCTTTAACAAGACACATTTGATGATAAACAACCATAGTGTGCTAAAAGCAGGTCAAATTTAGTGACGTTTCTCATTTAAAATCCCATTTTTGAACAGTCAGATCAGATTCAAGTAGTTATTTTTCAGAATTCGAGACATGATCAGAGTTTATCATTTGCAAAACGACAAGTGTGAGTAATCAGTAATAAAGATTGGATATGGAGATATGACAAGATTTACGTATACTACCGTTCAAAAAGATTGTGGTCAGTAAGATTTGTTTTAATATTAAAAAAAAAAAAAAAGTATCTTATGCTTACCAATGCTGCATGTATTTGATTAAAAATAGTAATATTGTGAAATACTATTATCATTTAAAATTATTGGTTTTTATTTGAATATATTTTAAAATGTAATTTAGTCCTGTGATGCAAAGCTGAATTTTCAGCAGCCATTACTCCAGTCTTCAGTGTCACATAATCTTTCAAAACGTCAAAATTTATTTTATTATTAAAGGGGTCATATGATGCGATTAAATTTTTCCTTTCTCTTTGGAGTGTCACAAGCTCTTGGTGCATAAAGAAGATCTGTAAAGTTGCAAAGACTAAAATCTCAAATCCAAAGAGATATTCTTTATAAAAGTTAAGAGTTAACCACGCCTACCTAAAACAGCTCGTTCTAACACGCCTCCACATGTCTATGTCACGATGTGGGAAGATTTGCATAACGCCGCCCAAATGTTCACGCAAAGAAAGAAGGCGTAACTTTGATTCTCGCTGTAGTATTGTTGCTGCCACCATGTTATGGAGATGCTGTGTTTTTCGTTGTGAAAGTGAAATTACTTTGTTTGGTCTTCCAAAAGAGGACACAACTAGAAATCAGTGGTTAAGTTGTATTTACAACACTGTTCCAGAACAGTTCAACCCAAATATTCAGATGTGTGCAGCGCATTTTATGGAGGACTGTATCCTGATCCTGGGAGAGTAGACTACAATGTTCTGACTCACAGAATGTAAGTACGTTTTTCATATTTAAAGGATTTGCCACTGACGATTCAAACGCCAGTTTTGAGCAGTGTAGAGTAGTGCTTGTTGTTTGTCATTTCTCCGATCACAAATGCAGACATGGTTTTATGTTTACGCGGCGCGATGCAACGCAAAGCGTAAAAAGACAGTATAAGTCATTATAATCTGTAATTATGTCCCCACTGGATGCAACAAATGCCTTGTTTATAATGGGTTTTCATGTTTTTGTCTCGTCGCTCCGGCCGGACAGGGCATCACAGTATGGTAAGGGGCGTAACATTTCCGTCACACGTTTGAGGTATTCGGCCAATCACAACGCACTGGATAGCTGGCCAATCAGAGCACACCTCGCTTTTCAGACCGATGAGCTTTGTAAAAATCGACGCAATTCAGAAAGGCAGGGCATAGAGGAGAAACAATAATGTACAGTATGTGGAAAATAATGTGATTTTTTAACCTTAAACCGCATAAACACATTTCATTACACCAAATACACAAAATAATGTTCTTTTTAGCAACATCATATGACCTCTTTAATATTGAAAAGAGTTGTGCTGCTTAATATTTTTATGGAAACCATACATGCATACATTTTCAGGATTCTTTGAAAAATAGAAAGCTTTTATTTGTCTTTTGTAACATTATAAATGTCTTTACTGTCACTTTTGATTAATTTAATGCATCCTTGCAGAATAAAATGATCAAAAATCTTACTGACCCCAAACGTTTGAACAGTAGTGTACAGTATATGCAGTGTGAGTGAACAAAGCCTGAAGTTAGTGAACATCTCAAATGTGACACACCAAAGACTAATTAGTCTCATCACATGGAAGCAGTTTTCTGACCCGTGGAAGAGCCTGGACCCTTTCCAGACTTTAGGACACTGAGGGAAGTGTAGTGACCCCTGATAACACCTGTCAGTGAGGAGCATCACGGGTGTCATGGAGCGACAAGATTCAAAGTGCAAACATATGGACGCAGGTCGTGAAACGTGTTACAAAGGCAACGTCAACTCGAGATCATCGTCGTCATCACCATCAACCGAAACATCGTACAGAAGAAAAGGGGCAATAGAGACGCTAAACGATAAAACGAGGCATATAAATACTAGCACAAGGTTATTGGCACAGCCCTTTTGGTCACACACTGTTTGGACGACTTCTTCGTGGCTTAGTTATTATTTAAGGGAGCTGACCTAACGCAGCCTCGTTTGAGGATTCAAAACTGTGCGGTTTTTATTCATCGTGGAATACTTGCTGTACATTTGGCGGCCATTAGGGAAAGGAAACGGTTCTGCCCCCTGTACGAGGCTTCTCATTTCTTATAAAAGCAGATCTAAAAGGACCTGATCGGTGCAGTGTGTGCTGAAGGCATGTACAGCAAGAAAGGAAAAAACCTCAGTCACAGTGTGCTCAAACACCACGAGCATGCAGACAACGCCAGGGTCTGACACAACAGCATTCTGTGGCAGGCAAACGATATTAAGAGTCGAGACGTCGAGGCAGATCCCGGGCGGTCTCAAGCCTTGAGGAGGAGATTTGGCCAGGTGGGACTCGGTGGGCGGCAGCCTACTCTTATTCTCACTTGTTCTCGATAAGGGTCTGCACCTTGTGTACCAGCTCCCGCGCTATTCGGAGGATGTGCTGCACGTCGTGGCGCTCGGCCATCTCTGTTTGAGAAGAACACAAAGAAAACAATTATTCAATAGACTGATACTTTAACATGGCCACATGCTGCATTTCTGGTTTAAAACTCAGTGTCGTACTGTGATATCTTAAAGCTGAAGTTTGCTGTTTTTTTTATTTTTTGATGTTATGCTTTCTTTGTATAATAGTAAAACATCTCCTACACAGGGTTCTTCAACTAGAGTTCAAAGATCCCCAGGGGGCTGCAAGGAGGTGCTGGAGGGTCAGCAAAAAATCTTTTATAAGGGATAGCAAAGTTAGTGTGTTCATGTAAAATATTAATTTTAAATATATTTTAATTGCATTTTAACAGTTTTTAATATTGCCATTTCATTCTGCTTTCTAAGGACTACATTTGAATGTCATTTATTGAGAAGTGATCCTTTTCAGGTTTATACATCTCATATTACTGTAATACTGTGTAGAAAAAAAGAAAATTTAATTGAAAGTATTTTCTTCCTTTATCTTTTGTAAAATGACAAGATAAAAGGAAATTATTTAATTTAGGAAACAACATTTATAGTAGCAAACTTTACATTATTATTATATATATATATATAGATATTATTTTTTTATTTTTATTTTTTTTGCATAGCAAAAATGTAGCTCACTTTTTGTTTTAGAAGAGGGTAATTTACAAAATGTCATATATGGAGTCCTTGGCATTAAAAACTAAATTCTAAAATATTTACAATAAATACACTATATTTCAATAGTCAGTAACAGTCAGTAAGATTTATAAGTAAATAAATTAATACTTTTATTACGCACATTAAATTCTCCTCACAGGCAACTTCCCCACTGTTCAAAAAAAACCTACATTAAATACTTCACTTATAGATAGCTACAGATTTGTCTCTCTCCTTCCATTCATAGCGAAAACCCTCAAACGAGTTGTTTTCAACCAGGCAACATTTTTTTCTTTCACATAATAACCAACTGGATGCTAACCAGTCAGGTTTCAGGAGTGGCCATTCAACTGAGACTGCGCTTCTGTCAGTCACTGAAGCCTTGCGGATTGTAAAAGCTGATTCCAAATCATCAGTTCTCATTCTGCTAGATCTATCTGCTGCTTTTGACATCCTCCTGTGACTGTCTGCCCTCTCATCACTGGGCATCACAGGGATTCCACTTTGCTGGTTTGAATCCTATCTCACTGGTAGGTCTTTCAGGGTGGCCTGGGGAGGGGAGGTATCCAAAGCACATCAACTGGTCACTGGGGTTCCTCAGGGATCAGTTCTTGGACCCCTCCTCTTCTCCATATACACTACATCACTGGGACCCATCATACAGGTG
>NW_015551101.1:1157639-1157971 GCF_001515605.1 Sinocyclocheilus anshuiensis | reverse complement strand
CACATGGCTTCTCCTACCATTGCTATGCTGATGACACACAGCTCTATCTTTCATTTCAACCAGATGATCCAACGATAGCTGCACGGATCTCAGGCTGCCTGACGGACATCTCGGCATGGATGAAAGAACATCACCTACAGCTCAACCTGGCAAAGACTGAGTTTCTCGTTTTCCCTGCCACTCCAACTCTACAGCACAATTTTACCATCCAGCTAGGTTCTTCTACAATTACCCCATCAACTTCGGTCAGAAATCTTGGTGTAACTTTTGATAACCAGCTGACCTTCAAAGACCACATTGCAAAGACCGCTCGATCTTGCAGGTTTGCATTG
>NW_015551101.1:1154572-1157423 GCF_001515605.1 Sinocyclocheilus anshuiensis | reverse complement strand
ATATAAAAAATACTATCAAATGTTATTATATATAAACTAATATTATATTTTATAATTTTTAACCTAAAATCTTAATTAAAAAAAAAAAAGGTCATGCAGAGAGGAAAAATAGTATTTTTTGTGTGTGTAAGTGCTTTGGTTTATAGTTGTGAAGCGTTTAGGTGCTTGAAGAACGAGGTACGTCTTCAGCTGCTTCTTTAAAGTTGTGATAGCCTCAGCAGTTATTCTTATATGTGACCCTGGACCACAAAACCAGTCATAAGAAGCACAGGTATATTTGTAGCAATAGCCAACAATAAATTGTATGGGTCAAAATTATCGATTTTTCTTTTATGTCAAAAATCATTAGGATATTTAAGTAAAGCTCATGTTCCATAAAGATATTTTGTAAATTTCCTACCATAAATATATCAAAACTTAATTTTTGATTAGTAATATTTATCACTAAGAACTTAATTTGGACAACTTTAAAGGCAATTTTCTCAATATTTAGATTTTTTTGCACCCTCAGATTCCAGATTTTCAAATAGTTGTATATCAGCCAAATATTGTCCTATCCTAACAAACCATAAATCAATGGAAAGCTTATTCATTCAGCTTTCAGATGTTCTAACGGAGCATGCTGCACAACTTCTTGTCCAGGCCCTTGTCATTTCTAGGCTGGACTACTGCAATGCTCTTCTGGCTGGACTTCCATCATGCAAATCAAACCTCTACAAATGATTCAGAATGCAGCAGCGCGACTGGTCTTCAACAAGCCCAAAAGAGCACGTTAAACCTCTCTTTATCTCCTTGCACTGGCTACCGGTTGCGACTCACATCAAGTTCAAGACATTGATGCTTGCATACAGAACAGCCTCAGGCTCAGCACCCGCCTACTTCCACTCACTATTACGAATCTACATCCCCTCCAAAAGACATACATAATGTTACAAACAACATCTATTTAAAAAAAGCTGTTCTTTTGAACTTCTTATTAATCAAGGAATCCTAAAAAATATATTAAAGTTTCCACAAATATATTAAGCAGAACTATCAGAATGATTTCTAAAGATAATTTGTCACTGTAGACTGGAGTAATGATGCTGAAAATTCAGCTTTGAAAATTGACCCTTATGACAGGTTTTGTGGTCCAGGGTCACATATAATAAATATACAAGTCAAGGACGTGAAACATTGTTAAGAAGACTATATGTCTGTTTGTCTATTATGTTTCAGTGTCTCCTAAAGATAATTTGTCACTGTAGACTGGAGTAATGATGCTGAAAATTCAGCTTTGCATCACAGAAATAAATTAAATGTTAAAATAAATTAAAATAGAAAATAGTTATTTTAAATTTTAATATTTTCACAATTTTACTGTTTTTACTGTAGTTTTGTTTTTACTTTTGTTGCTTACAAAAAAAAATAGTTATAACACACTACTACTTTTGAACAGTTGCCAATGGAGAAAGTTGGCTCAACCAATGGCGTGTGTTTGGGGTGCAGCTATTCATTTTGTTTAATCGATGAAAGGCAGGGAGTGTGTTTGGAAAATCTGAAAACAGTCACTTCATCTTTAAAGGTGTCCTCTATTCAGTTGACTCACCGTTAAAGAACTTGATGATATCAGTGAAGTCCATGTTGTTGTCCAGGATAATGTCCCTGTACACCTCCAGCAAGGCCAGTGCAATGAACAGGACAGTCTATTATGTTTCAGTGTCTCACTCACCATCATCCAGAATGACCATCAGTGGGGCTAGAAGGTCACACATGCCTTGCACATAGCCAATCTCCAGATGTTCCCACACGTAACTGGATCATAAAACAAGGACAAAGACATAAGAGACTGAGGTAGACTGAGCCTCAGTTCAGCCGATTTAGAAAATTAGTTACAGTCTGTGATTTATGTTTCAATTAATCTAACAGACTGACTGATTTGAAATTCAATGAGCTGCTATTCTGAGAGAGACACACACAGCCGAATGAGAAGACAACAGATCACAGAGATCAACACGGTCCTCTACTGACCTGCACATGATGTTTCGCAGTTTCTCCAGGTTGCTGGTAGTGAAGTAATAGTAGTTACGATCGCAGCGCTGGACATCTTTGTCTATTCTGTGCAAGTTCAGAGCCACCGTGTCCAACAGCTCAATCTGCTCACAAGCACATTGACAAAACAATTGACAAGAATAAATCATTGACCTTTACAATTTTGACTGTGATAAATGTAGATCTGTAATGGTGTATCAGCTTAAAGGGATAGTTCACCCAAAAATAAAAATTCTGTCATTAATGTCCCTGTACACCTCCAGCAAGGCCAGTGCAATGAACAGGACAAAGTGCTTGGAGGAGATGCGAGGGGCGACCCAGATGACCTCCCATACCGCAAACACATCCTCATAGAGTAGCTCTGGCACAGATACACAAGATACACAGTAAGTTAAGCAATGAAGGTACAATCTGAGATATAGCATCTTTACTGTGTTTAAAAACACACAGACTCCATTTCAGTGTCTGAAATGAACCTCACCTCTTTTGAAGTCCAGGAGGAACCAGCGGTAGCAGAAGTAGAAATGGGTGTAATCTCCATTCTGATGCATGAGCTCAAACAATTCTGAGTCAAGGATCTGGAAAAAAAAAACAAAAAAAAAAACTTAATGTTCAGAACTCATGACGTCACAGATGGCATCAGAAGAACAGACAAATCACAGCTCTGACTCAGGCAGGAAGAGGAAGAAAGGTCATGTGCCATGTTACCTGTATTAGTGACCTCATATTGGCGAAATGAGTGTCCATGGCTCCTCCGGTAGGGAAATTCTGACTCATCCTTTTCATTAGCTGATTGAAACAGCTGTAGGCCAAGCACTCT
>NW_015551101.1:1142783-1154451 GCF_001515605.1 Sinocyclocheilus anshuiensis | reverse complement strand
TCATTCTAAACCCGTAAGACCTTCGTTCATCTTCGGAACACAAATTAAAATATTTTTGATGAAATCCGAGAGCTTTCGGACACTGCACAGACAGCAAGGGTACTACCACGATCAAGGCATATTCAACAATTCGTCTCCTCCGCGTCACCCTATAGCGCCATTTTAGAGAGAATCACGATGCATGTGCGTACACAAAAAGTATTCTTGTAACTTCGTAAAATTATGGTTGAACCACTGATGTCACATGGACCATTTTAACGATGTCCTTACTGCAACCTCATATTGGCGAAATGAGTGTCCATGGCTCCTCCGGTAGGGAAATTCTGACTCATCCTTTTCATTAGCTGAGTGAAACAGCTGTAGGCCAAGCACTCTTTAGAGGGGGTAAAAAAGAAGAGAACATAATTATAAAAATAGAATATTTTATATGCAATTTTAACCGAAAAATTTTAATGTTGAAAATAGATTCTAATCTAAAAATAAGTTAAATAACATTTAAATACATAAAATTAGGCCAAGCACTTCAGAAGGGGTTAAAGAGAAGGGAATATTTTTATAATAATATTTTATTTTATATAGAATTTAATCTGAATTCTTAATATTGACATCTTAATTTGTGTTCCGAAGATGAACGAAGGTCTTACAGGTTTGGAACGACATGAGGGTTAGTAATTAATGACAGAATTTTCATTTTTGGGTGAACTATCCCTTTAAACAGTGCATTAATGTACCGTATAAGAGGAGAAAGATGGTGCAGTGCCCTCAGTGGTGGTTGTGAGTTTGTCCAGCTGATTGCAGAGTTTGTCCTCACTCAGAGAGTCCCGTCCACCCTGCTCCTCCAGTACCCCAGTGGGTGTAGTGTCCTCCTCCATGCTCTGTCCGTCATCGATGCTGGACATGATTTGGGAATGTCCAGATGCTACGGAGTAGTTCCTGGAGGAGGGCAGGCCTGAGTCTGGAGAGTCAAACTCCACCAGCGGCCTCTCGTCTGGAGCTAACATGGCCGGGGTAACCACAGTGGTTAAGGTGGGAGTACTTCCTCCCTCACATGAGGTGTCGTGACCCCCTGTGTCAGGCTCATCCATGGACATGAATACCTAAAGACAGAGAAGAGATGGGATGGATGGGATATGATGACGCAACATAATGCTAGATTTACTTTATGCTATCTAGAATTCAAGTGTTGAAATATGAAATCAAAAAATATTTAACACAATATTTGTGTGCCACACTATTATGCTTATTAAAGTACTGAAGAGTTAGCTTGGCATGCTAACATGAAATGATAATAATTTTATTCAGTACTTAAAAGTACTGAAATGTGTAATCAAAAATATTTCTGTGTGCTACACATTGATGCTTATTATTGAAAAATTAGAATAGGACCATTTCTTACAAAATGAACCATGGTTTTATTATAGTAAATCTGTAGTTTGTATATGTAGTTCTATCTGTATCTGTAATCTGTAGTTTTTGCGTATTGATTACCATTTGTATAACCACAGTTTTACTACAAATACCATGGTTAAAAACTATGGTTAGCATAGCAAGACCATGAATAATTTGTGGTTACCATGGTTTAACTATAGTAACCATGGTTTTCTGGTTTTATTTGTAGTAAAACCATTGTTAATTTTCATAAGGGATACTACCAAATAATAAACAGACTCAAAAGTATTGAAATGTGTAATCAAAAGCAAACAATTTTACCTATTTGTGTTCCATACATGTTTATGCTTATTAAAGGTGTCATTCAACAAGCTGATATGATTCTTTAGGGTCTTAATGAAAGATCTATAACATACTTTGGTTAAAATTTCTCAATGGTAGCGTAAAAAACACCCTTTTTACCCTGTCAAAATCAGCTCTGTTTTCAGCAAGCTGTATTAGTCCATGTTGCTTTAAATGCTAATGAGCGCTGCTCACCCCGCCCCTCTCTTCCATGGGGTGATGAGCAGACTGTAAACTTCCCGCGATTTGCAAAGATTCATAAAAAAACCAAAAGCCAAAGCTCACTCAGGGCGGGTCTAAGGTAAGACGGCCTTGTCAATCAACTATTGTGGGAGGGGCCTGTGCAGAACTACTTCATTCTGCCAGGAATCTCAGAACAGCCTGATTTGAGAAAGAGGGTTTTAAAATAGGGATTTAAAATAAACACTGGGTGGATTTTTATCATTATAGGGTGGATGTGTACACACACTTCCAACACACATTTATGTTCAAACAACATGTAAAGTGAATTTTGCATCCGATGACCCCTTTAAAGAATTGAGCAGTTAGCTTAGCAACATGCTAAAACCAAATAGCAAATAAACATACATTTCATTAATTACTCAAAATTATGTAATCAAAAACAAACAATTTTACCTAATATCTTTGTGTGGCATGTATGTTTATGTTTATTAAAGTATTGAACAGTTAGCTTATACCAACACCACATTATTAATAAACATTTAATACTTAAAAGTATTGGTATGTAATCAAAAACAAACTATTACCAAATATTACTCAAAATCTGTGTATGCTTATTAAAGTATTGAACAGTTAGCTTAGCAACATGCTAACATCATAAATAACATACATTTCATTCAATACTCAAAAGTATTGAAATTTGAAAAAAAAAATTAACTGTTTTACCCAATATCTATACGTGGCATGTATGTTTATCCATACTCAAGTTCTGAGTGGTATTGAAGAGTGTAATCAAACAAACAAAAAAAAATAGAACAATAGTTGTATCAGGCACATAATTATGTTTACCGTTATCAAAGTATTGACCAGTCAGCATAGCAACATGCTAATTACAAACTATATTAAAATTAACTGCAAGTAAGAAAGGAACTGTTTTATGTGCTATATTAAGGTTCTGCTTTATAAGAGAATCCCAAGCATTCACTTAAGAGATTCTGTGAGTGTTAGGATGCTGCCTAAGGCAGCTTGCTAGGTTTGTAAGTAAATAACCTATACTTACTTAAACAGAGCTTGCGACTGACCTCGTTGCTAATGGTGGAGTCCCTATGGATGAGTCTGAGGACGTGGCTGTCTATACTGCTCCCTGACGACAACTTGGCAAAGATGGCCGACTGCATCTCTTTTTCCCGCTGCTTCACAATGACCTCACATGCCTTCCACTCCCGCATCACCTGCTGATACCTTGCTGTGATCTTCTCATCAATCTACGAAACACACGAGGGCACATCAGACAATCAGAACGTACATCACACCAGAACAAACTATTGTGACAAAGAAGTGTGCTTATAAAACTTTACCTGAGCCATGTCTTTCTTGTCCATCCCAAACTTGTAGTGGCCCAGCAGAAATGGCCACACCTCCTTTCTGATCTCATGCTCCACCCCTCCATAGTAAACCAACCTCAGCAGCTCCAGCTCCTTATAATTCTGGCAAGAGAGAAAAAGGGACAGATGGAGACAGCGGGACTACTGCAACCTACGGTAGATGTCACTGACCGCTAGTACCCTCTAGTGACCGGAGCTGAAGAGTACTAGGCTAACCTTACAGTCTTTCTGATATTTACTCCACACATCTTTGCTGAGCCCTCCAGAGGCTTCACAGGGCTTGTCCGGAGGGACAATGTTGTGGTTGACCAGTGCTGAAAGGTGCGTCCTCACAGTGGACAGGTGCCGACAATAGGCCAGCCCTACAGATGGAAAAGTGGCATAAGAGCATTACAACACTGTATGCACAGCTGAGGGTGTTTTATACTAATTGATATGAAAAATTGCACAGATTTTCTTTGGACTTACAGCCATAAAACGCTCGAGACACAATCTGTCTCTTCATATTTTGGCACAGCATCTTCAGTGGAATACTGGACACAGAAGGGAAACATCCGTTATATCTTTCGATACAGGAAGACTAGTCAGATGCTTTTGCAAAAACATATGCAAACTACAGCCAAACTGCATATATATTGCACTCAGTAAAATATTTAACATATGTGACCCTGGACCACAAAACCACTTAATTTTTAATTAGTAATATGCATTGCTAAGAATTTTATTTGGACAGATTTAAAGGCGATTTTCTTAATATTTTGATTTTTTTTGCACCCTCAGATTCCAGATTTTCAAATAGTTGTATCTCGGCCAAATATTATCCTATCCTAACAAAGCTTATTTATTCAGCTTTCAGATGATGTATAAATCTCAATTTTCAAAAATGGACCCTTATGACTGATTTTGTGGTCCAGGGTCACATATGGGTGTTGTTGTTGTTGTTGTTTTTATTTGAGTACCTATGTCCCAGGGATTTTTGGTAATATGAAAGTAACTTTAAAAATGTCTTGGAAATTTTTCATTACGCTTTCATCACTTTTTGCTGATTTATGTATCAGTTTTACTGTCAGATTTGACATCTTAAAATATGAAAATTAATTGACAACCAAAACAAACAAAGAAATAAACAATTTCAATATTTATTGTGTGATAATGATCTATATAAATCTGTACAAAAAAAAACTGATGTGGCAATGTGGCATCATTCTCGCTACAACCAACAATATTAATACTAATGAAGTTTTCACTATGGTTAGTCTCAGAGCAAGTAGTGACCTTGAGATGAAACAAAGAAAAATTAAGAAAAATATCATCACCCTACTGTCATTTCCAGTAAACTGAAATAATTAAGCGTAAGTGTAAGAATTTTATTATTATTTATTTGTACATATTTAGGATGCATGAAATGCTAAGCAAAACAAAGTTGTCTGCCATTTTATTCCAGAAATGTTAAAAATGTCTTTTCCACCACATAATAACAAAACCAATACAGGGTGGAAACAACAATATTATATAAGATTAAATAAGATTATGATATAAGATTATATATTCTATAAAAAAAGATGTACTTTAAGCTAGTATGCATTATATTGACCAAAAATAACAGTAAAGATGATCTTTAATGTTACAGAAGATTTCTGTTTCAAATAAATGCTATTCTTTTAACTCTCTATTCATCAAAGAATCCTGTAAAATAATTAATCATGGTTTTTAACACTGATAATAATTCTAAATGTTCCTTGAGCAGCAAATCAGTGCATTAGAATGATTTCTGAAGGATCATGTGACACTGAAGACTGGAGTAATAGGCTAAGTACTGAAAATTAATTTTGATGTAATTAAATTAGATATTACATTTGTATTAAAATACAAAACAGTAGTATTCAATTGTATTAATAATGAACAATATTGCTGTTTTTATTGTGTTTTTTAACTAATAAAACTCTCACCGGTCGTGCATGCAGGTACAGCTCGCTGGAAGCTCGACGGAAGCGTTGCTGCCCCCAGTGGAGCAGGACAGACAAGATGACATATGACTGGTGCACTCGCCCTGCTGCCATGACAACGGGCTGCCGCCAAAACCCTGCATCTCCATCATGTCCCCATGGTCTACAAGGGCGTGGGAGTGGAATAGACGAAAAAGAGGCAGAGCAAGAGAAAGAGAGAGGAAATAAGAGATGAATAAGCAAACATGAAACCTGCTCTAGTAACCTGCATTTGAAGAACATATTTGAGATATATGATAATATTACTAGGATCATTGAAAATGGGTATTTTCTTTCCTCTCAGAGCTACTCTACAATAAGAAGCTGTTGTGGAAAGCTGCCATATGGGACTTCATTTCACATCCCAGACACCATAATACATCTCTACTGGAAATTAGGCTCTTAGCTTGACTGGAATGGCCATAAAGCATCTTATTCAGCTCAAAAGCCTCAGATTCACTGAATTTCAGGCCTCAGCTCAACCATGAGATAATTAAGGAAGAGTAAAATGCATCCTAAACTGCATTTTAATATATCTGATTTGAATGTTTTATATATTTAGCAATTTGTTAATTTTGAATGGTATTAAGATTAGGGCTGTCAATTAATTAAAGAAATGCATTACATTGATTAAATGCTATATCATACAATTAAAATGAAATACATTTACTCATATCAACTTTGATTGAGAAAACACCTCATTTAAAATTATTTAAAGACATTAAGAAAAGTGTCTGTAGATGTTGTTATATGTGTTTTATTTCCATATTATTGAACATAAAACTATCCGTTTATCCATAGGGGCCATTTACACACAACTGGCTTTTGCATTATGTCTACACTGGGTTTTTTAAACATTAGTCTCTGTACGAATGTTCAACAGTAGAGTCACGTCTTGCTGTTTTTTAGCA
This sequence comes from Sinocyclocheilus anshuiensis, assembly GCF_001515605.1. NCBI lineage: Eukaryota > Metazoa > Chordata > Actinopteri > Cypriniformes > Cyprinidae > Sinocyclocheilus > Sinocyclocheilus anshuiensis. The sequence goes on along the minus strand of NW_015551101.1, from coordinate 1,148,259 downwards.
TCTCTCGCCATGAGCACTCCAATTTTAAGACACCATATCTCTGGTTTAAAGTACTTTGGCTTTTTAAATGTCTTGATATCCCTTTCTTCTGCCCGATTCTCTTGCTTTTTAATGTAAGAACACGTTGCCTGCACTCCATAAGTGTGGTTTGCCAAAAAGCATTGCCTAAAGGTTGTACTTTAAGCTAGAACTGCTCTGTTTAACGTATAGGTGGGGGAACAATTAATTGCATATTTAGTTCTTTTTAAAATAATACCACTAAAAATGATAAATTGACAGCCCGAATTAAGATGTACTTTTCTTTTTCCAGATATTTCTTCCTGTCAGAAACATCCTTAAACACACATAATGAAATCAAAGCAAACCTGAAATATAAGGATATCAAAAACATGCATCTATGAATGAACAGAAGGAAAATGTGTAAAACGATGCGGGGATGCCATGCCAGGACACCTGCCAATCAATCGATCAATCAATCACAGTGTCACAAATCAAGCCAGGAGAGCAGTATAGAAGGACAGACAGTAACCATTCCTACCATGCTGGATGCATCAGATTAAACCATGACAAAAATAAAGACAAATCAAGAAGAGGAATGTATACTGTGTGTCGTTGTATAAAATGTGAAGAGAGTGAATCAACTGAACCAAAAGAGTCGATAGTAAACGTAAATGCTCTTCACCTTAATTCTTCAGGTTGGAGCTGGTGACCTGCTATACACTGGTTGTAACCAAAATAACAATGTGGACGGAGAGCATATATTCAATATCTGTCCCTAAATGGTATGGCTATGATCGGCGGGCGACGCGTTCACGGAACGATTCGTATGTCTACTACACCAGAACCCCACAGGACCTAACTGATATAATGAAAGGTGACTGCAGTTAGTGAAGAATTACAGTGAACAGCATTGCAGAAAACCGGCTCAACACAGGAGGAACACTAAAACAACAACAACGACAACTCAAACCAAAGAGGAAAAGAGAGAATTCATAAAGGGAAGGAGACACAGTTCTGACAAGTAAGCAGTGAAGCGCATTCGCCGCAAAGTTTAAAATGAAAAAGAAATATAATACATAACGTGTGCAAACTTGACATGCAAAGCCCTCAAGCATTTGGCAGTGAAACCAAATAAAGACACAGAACCTAAAAATAACCTAGACTTCTCCAAGGACTTACTCATGTCAACCAAAGAGTGCAAAAGGAAAACAACAAATCATTGGAAGCATTGCTGCCTGGCCACCACAGTCAGGCCCAACAGTGCAGAGAGGAGGAGAGTCTGAGCTCCATGAATGCACATCATACCTCCTAGGGCAGTCGGGTAGTGTCGTGTATGTGTGTGAGAAGGAGAAAGACAAAGGCAGAGTAGTAGTGTGACAACGTGGCAGGGCAGTGGAAGCTCTCACGACTGTGAGAAAGGTTAGCATAGGTAACCCCCGGCAACGGAGGTGTGGAGGGAAAAGAGTGATGACAGCGGAGGAGAGTGAGTCAGGGGGAGAGAGATGTGCACTGTACTGACCTCACACACACACACTTAAAAACCCAAATGTGAAAATAAGGGACATTCAGTTCAGGTTTTGTGTGCATAACGTAACATAACATAACATAACATAACATAACATAACATAATATAATATAATATAATATAATATAATAAAATAAAATACAATACAATATAATTAATATAATATAATATAATATAATATAATATAATATAAAAAATGTTTCAACATTAATATTACGTGAATTAAATTGTTTAATTGTTTAATTTTTCTACATAGTTATTAAAGGTTAAAACTATATACATTTTAGCAAAATAGATTTGTTACATATATATACATATTGTAATTATAACAATTTATTACATTTAATAAATAAAATAAAATAAGAATAAAATAATATATAAATATAAAATAATAATAATAATGTTTCAACATTTTCAACAAATTATATCAATAATCAATTATATTAAAAAAATCAATAATTAGAATTTTCTGACCTAGTTATTTTGGGTTAGAACTATACACATTTTAGCAAAATAGATTTGTTAAACATATATACATAGTGTACTTATAACAATTAATTACATTTAATATAATAAATAAAATAAAATAATGAAATAATAAAACAAAAGAATAAAAAAATCTTTCACAGTTTAAATTATGCAAATAAAACCAATAATTCGAATTTTCTTACCTAATTATTTTGGGTTAGAACTATTCATTTTAGCAAAATAGATTTGTTATACATACAGTATATGCATGTTGTACTTATAACATTATTATTATTAAATTATGGAAATTAAATCAATTCGATTTTTCCTACCTAGTTATTTTAGGTTGGAACTATACACAATTTAACAAAAAACCCTTTCTTACGTAGTTTTCTTATTACTAGAACAGCATGTTCTTGTGGTGTTTAGTGACTTTTCATATATATATATATATATATATATATATATATATATATCCCTTGTTCTCTTGCGCAATGGAATGCACGTGTGCCCCACACACTCAGGGTCTTGTGCCACTTGACCTAGCAGCAAATATTACCATGGTTACAAGCATACAGATCAGGCCAACAACTTTAAGAGTGACAAGGGAACCATGATGCCCGAGGCGCCTACTGTGTCTCAATCTGCCCTCACTGACCGACAACCGGCCGCACTGCTGGGTTGCTGCTTGTGGGGACCAGCTAACAGTTGTGATGGAAAGGAAGTGGGAGGAGAGGAAGGATGAAAGGAAGGAGGGAGAATGAAGTGGGCCACTGGTGATAAAAACCTTTCATGACATTAGGATCTGTGAGGTTCCGTGAGCAGATCATAGAGATCATAGCGTGAAGTCTATCTTCCTCCTCCTCATCGTCGTCCAGAGAGGGCGCACGACTGCCCGTGGTGTGGTGGTAGTTTATAGTGACTGCTTGGGCAATAAAAGAACACAGTTTAGCACCCGCCTCTGAAGCAAAGTCACGTTCCACTCACACACACTGCAAAAAAAATCTTTAAAAAAATGTTTTAATCTTTTTTTTTTTCGTTTTGCAGTAAAATATATAAACATGCTTAAAACGAGCACAACTGCATACCATATTAAGCCTTGTTTTCAGAGAATGCATCTTGAATTAAGTTATTTTAATTGTTTCTACTTATTTTAAACCTAATTTTAAGCCTTATGAAATTTCAATTTATTAAACTTAAAGTCCCCCTGTGGTGAAAATCAAGTTTTTTATGTTGTTTATTCATAGATCCGCGTATAGTAAATGAGGCAAGGGTGTAGAGTTGCATTCAAGCTATTTTAAGGCATGAGAAAATTATTTTCACAAGAAAAAAAATTTAAATATGTAATTTTTATGATCAAAGATTAGTTTTAAAGGATACAATTTTTGACTACAGGGGGACTTTAAATTTAAAAGTTTAACAGAAAAAGGTCATCCTAAAATTTAAAGTTAAAATCTTAAAATTAATTATAAATTGATTTAAAAAAGTATTTCAAAAATTCTAATGTTTAATTATAATTTATTGAATTAAAATGTAATTCAAGATATGTTCTTTGAAAACAAGGCTTGATATCTTAAGTAAATGGGTCTTGTTTTAAGGATGTTTTGATATTTTAACTGGAAATCAAGACAAAAACTGTGTCTTAGATTGTTTATTTTTTTGCAGTGCGTACATACACAGATATAAAAAGGAGCACTTTCATCCCAGTAAGAACAGTTAAAAAATCTAAAGGCTGCGTCTAATACTCACATCCCTCCCAGCAGCCTCCACAACGGCTGTTATGTTCCACAGAAAAGTGAGAACAAAACACACAGACGACAATGATATGTGGGGATGGTGTCTGATGCATATGGGATGACTCAAAATGATTAATAGATGCACGCACAATTATCCATGTACTGCATACATTTTATGCATGTATCTTACTAACCACAAACAAATGCCTTTCAATTTGAGTCTGTGGAATTCGGGATAATCATTTTGAGTCTAATATCATCCCATAGATGCAGCCCTGTTCAGCATTCACACATCTGGGAAATCAGGTCTGGCTGAACAGTGGATGCGAGTTATGGATATGTGAGTACCAATAGGGTTTTAAGATTGGCCCCAAAAAAGTACTTTTGGATGCTTAAGTCACACTTAAAATGATATGAATTTAATTATAATGCAAGATTCATGCATTTTAATGTCTGGTTTTGAAGTGTTCGATGCTTTTGGGGTCACTGTGGATGGATGGACGGATGGATAGATGGACAGATACTGGATGTGCGAAGAGAGACAGAGACAGAGATGTGAAGAGGAAAGGCACATTTCTGCGGAGACTCACTTGAGTCGTGACGGTGCCCCGGATAGACGATGCGAAACACATAGTCTGCAGCGATCTGCTCCTCGCCATCTCCATCCTGATCCACTAAACGGGCCATGCTGTTCCTCTTACGGAGCTTAGGGAAGACTTTACCCTGTTAAGCAAACACACAGAGTCATAATCAAACTAAACTCAGTTTCTCACTTCAAATAAGGAACATTTTGTAATTTATTTGCAGTGTGTCAATGTAACCCCTCTCTCCCGGGTCCTACTCGCACCCGCTCCGAGCGGTACTCAAACCCGGGTCTCCGGCATGGGAGGCGGGTGCACTAACAAGGAGACTAAAGATCAGGGGAGTGAGGTTTACCTGTACAGCGCCTACAGCTGGCCTCCGTTACATCAACAAGCAAAAAACTAGAATCTGATGTTTCTACATCAGAACAGATTTGGAAAAATTTTGCATTACATCACTTGCTCACCAATGGATCCTCTGCAGTGAATGGGTGCATTCACTGGTTAATTCCATTAAAACATCATACTGATGGACTGGAGTCATGTGGATTATTTATTATGATGTTTTAATCAGCTGTTTGAGATCTCATTCTGACGGCACCCATTCACTGCAGAGGATCCACTGGTGAGCAAGTGATGTAATGCTAAATTTCTCCAAATCTGTTCCAATGAAGAAAAACTAATCTACATCTTGGATGGCCTTGAGGGTGAGTAAAATTTCAGCATCTTAATTTTCATTCTATTCTTTAATGATTTGGATGTTTGAAATGTTACTGACTAATTTCAACATTCTATTACATGACTTCTGCAGCAAAACACTCACCTTGCCCTTCTGGGACGAGAGGGGGGGCTCAAGCTGACCACGGGGCAGTAAACCCGTCTCCAAACAGGACAGGAAAGCCAGCAGGTGGCCCCCAGGAGGGAAGTGCAGAGGAGGCCGCTGGATTCCATCCTGACTTACTAACACCAGAGTACCCCCACAGTCCGCTGAGAGAAATACGCATGAATATAAAATTAAATATAATATAATTAAAAATCGGTGATATAATGTGAATTAAATCAATAACTGATACTGAAATGTGTGCTACATTGAAGCTAAATATCTGACAAAGTTTAAACGTTAAAGATAAATAAAAATGAATAATATAATATAATATAATATAATA
>NW_015551101.1:1126203-1136069 GCF_001515605.1 Sinocyclocheilus anshuiensis | reverse complement strand
TGTTTTTAATATGCTTTTAGACAAACCATGTGCCAATCCATTTATCAACACCATTGCTGAGTATTTTCTCCTTAAAACTGTAGTTTCCCAAAGGCAGTCACAGAAACGCGGTTTGAAACAGCCTTTGTTTTGCTACGTCACAAAACTCAATAACCAATCGCGTCAAGGGATCCTATCCTTAGCATATCATTAACTGTGCTGCAAAGCAGAGGGTCTAGTGAGAAGGCAGCCAGGTTAATCCGGTAACAGTTATATTTTTTCTGTAGATGTTTCGCCAACTGTTAATATTTCCCCCTATTTTCACGATGTCATGTGCTGTTAGCGCTTATTTATTTGTATTTAGAACCGCTAACTTGAATAATAACCCGCGGCAGCAGTGTAAAAGTAGCCCGGAGTCAGACGCACCTCTCCCGCATTGACATCCGCACGTCACACGCGTATGATCGCGGGCACGATTTGGAATCACAAACTTGGCTGCATTTGAGTCTTCAAGGCATTTTGAGGACACAACATCGTCAAGTAAGTAAATTTAACGAATGTTACAGTATCCACTGTAGTTGTCCGCTAGTAAAAACAGTTTTATCAGTCATTATCCGTGTACGAACCAGCGCAAACAGATAATGTTACCTCACGAAGTTAGCCATCAGTCTCCTTGCTTACGTTGAGCATACCAGCTTATTTCTGGTTCAAACACATAAGGCTTAATTAAACCAATATTTCCACTTGCCATTGCCATTGTATCGCACTTACTACAGTTCAGTACAGTTCAGGAGGCGCTGGCTCATGGCTGGCTGCTGTGTGACTGAGGCGGGGCTAATTTGCGTATTCATAGATCCGCGTATAGTAAATGAGGCAAGGGTGTAGAGTTGCATTCAAGCTATTTTAAGGCATGAGAAAATTATTTTCACAAGAAAAAAAATTTAAATATGTAATTTTTATGATCAAAGATTAGTTTTAAAGGATACAATTTTTGACTACAGGGGGACTTTAAATTTAAAAGTTTAACAGAAAAAGGTCATCCTAAAATTTAAAGTTAAAATCTTAAAATTAATTATAAATTGATTTAAAAAAGTATTTCAAAAATTCTAATGTTTAATTATAATTTATTGAATTAAAATGTAATTCAAGATATGTTCTTTGAAAACAAGGCTTGATATCTTAAGTAAATGGGTCTTGTTTTAAGGATGTTTTGATATTTTAACTGGAAATCAAGACAAAAACTGTGTCTTAGATTGTTTATTTTTTTGCAGTGCGTACATACACAGATATAAAAAGGAGCACTTTCATCCCAGTCAGAACAGTTAAAAAATCTAAAGGCTGCGTCTAATACTCACATCCCTCCCAGCAGCCTCCACAACGGCTGTTATGTTCCACAGAAAAGTGAGAACAAAACACACAGACGACAATGATATGTGGGGATGGTGTCTGATGCATATGGGATGACTCAAAATGATTAATAGATGCACGCACAATTATCCATGTACTGCATACATTTTATGCATGTATCTTACTAACCACAAACAAATGCCTTTCAATTTGAGTCTGTGGAATTCGGGATAATCATTTTGAGTCTAATATCATCCCATAGATGCAGCCCTGTTCAGCATTCACACATCTGGGAAATCAGGTCTGGCTGAACAGTGGATGCGAGTTATGGATATGTGAGTACCAATAGGGTTTTAAGATTGGCCCCAAAAAAGTACTTTTGGATGCTTAAGTCACACTTAAAATGATATGAATTTAATTATAATGCAAGATTCATGCATTTTAATGTCTGGTTTTGAAGTGTTCGATGCTTTTGGGGTCACTGTGGATGGATGGACGGATGGATAGATGGACAGATACTGGATGTGCGAAGAGAGACAGAGACAGAGATGTGAAGAGGAAAGGCACATTTCTGCGGAGACTCACTTGAGTCGTGACGGTGCCCCGGATAGACGATGCGAAACACATAGTCTGCAGCGATCTGCTCCTCGCCATCTCCATCCTGATCCACTAAACGGGCCATGCTGTTCCTCTTACGGAGCTTAGGGAAGACTTTACCCTGTTAAGCAAACACACAGAGTCATAATCAAACTAAACTCAGTTTCTCACTTCAAATAAGGAACATTTTGTAATTTATTTGCAGTGTGTCAATGTAACCCCTCTCTCCCGGGTCCTACTCGCACCCGCTCCGAGCGGTACTCAAACCCGGGTCTCCGGCATGGGAGGCGGGTGCACTAACAAGGAGACTAAAGATCAGGGGAGTGAGGTTTACCTGTACAGCGCCTACAGCTGGCCTCCGTTACATCAACAAGCAAAAAACTAGAATCTGATGTTTCTACATCAGAACAGATTTGGAAAAATTTTGCATTACATCACTTGCTCACCAATGGATCCTCTGCAGTGAATGGGTGCATTCACTGGTTAATTCCATTAAAACATCATACTGATGGACTGGAGTCATGTGGATTATTTATTATGATGTTTTAATCAGCTGTTTGAGATCTCATTCTGACGGCACCCATTCACTGCAGAGGATCCACTGGTGAGCAAGTGATGTAATGCTAAATTTCTCCAAATCTGTTCCAATGAAGAAAAACTAATCTACATCTTGGATGGCCTTGAGGGTGAGTAAAATTTCAGCATCTTAATTTTCATTCTATTCTTTAATGATTTGGATGTTTGAAATGTTACTGACTAATTTCAACATTCTATTACATGACTTCTGCAGCAAAACACTCACCTTGCCCTTCTGGGACGAGAGGGGGGGCTCAAGCTGACCACGGGGCAGTAAACCCGTCTCCAAACAGGACAGGAAAGCCAGCAGGTGGCCCCCAGGAGGGAAGTGCAGAGGAGGCCGCTGGATTCCATCCTGACTTACTAACACCAGAGTACCCCCACAGTCCGCTGAGAGAAATACGCATGAATATAAAATTAAATATAATATAATTAAAAATCGGTGATATAATGTGAATTAAATCAATAACTGATACTGAAATGTGTGCTACATTGAAGCTAAATATCTGACAAAGTTTAAACGTTAAAGATAAATAAAAATGAATAATAGACTCATTTGATGACAAATCTAATGTGGTGTAATGGCTAATCCAGTCTGCCTTTTCCAGTTCACAAGAGTAGCCAACTAGCAGCCGGGAAGTCAGCTAAAAATGCCAGGGAAACCCATCTGACCATTCATTACACAAGGGAAGACAACAATTTGAACAGTTCTACCTATCTACACCACTCTGGCTCAATCCCCATAACCAGTAGCCCTTGAGATCCATTATACTGATTAGATGAGATTCACTGATCTAAAATCAATCCCTTTTGTTACAGCCATCTACATAAAGATCTGTAGATGCAGACTAGTTTTCCTGTAAGTGCATTTGCATGTGTGTGTGTGTATGTACTGTCTTACCGGTTGAACGAGTACATTGTTTTTTCCATAGAGCAAGTGAATGCGTGAGTTTTGGTGTAGGGATTCGACGTACTCTCTCGCCGAGGCTGCAAACTTGTCCTCAGACATGCTTCCAGAGGACTGACGCTTTCGGATCTGAGGAAAAACCATCAAAATTGGATTTTAAATGGATTATTTACTAGAACAAAACTACTGCACAAGCACCCCTATACGTCTGATATTCTCACCCCAAGTGCAGGCCTGCGGCCCGGCGACACTTCTTGGCCCCTGTGGGCCCCGTGAATGCGATGCCTCTGGACCAGCTCATTTGCTGACGGGTCCGTCCAGAAATGATCCGACGTCTTGAGCTTAGTGTACTCTAGAGCGCACGGCCCGACTATAGATGAAAAATATTGATTTTTACACAAAACAAATTGTAATGTGATAACATATTGTGATAAAAAAGTGAATTATAATAAAATAATGAACGCTAACACCATTTGAACACAATTTAATACGTTTATTGAACAACATCTATAAATCTCGATTAGCTGTAATATGAGTAAATAGAGTGTGATCGATGCATCAGATAGACTCACCCAGCAGTGCTGCCAGTATCGGGCCAAACACAGAGTCGTGCATGAGGGCCTCCTTTTCATAATACTTACTACAGACACACACAAACAGCAAACACACACAATGTGTATGTCAATAACCAGAGACCTCTTTCAAAGGCTGAACAAATAACACATTATTTCACAAGCTCCATATGACAGCCCAAACAATCACCGTGGACAAATTATAAATTTCAAACCTTAATCTTGGCAAATAACACTTTGCATAAGAGAGATAAGCAATGCATGTTATGCAGCCACTATTATTTAAGAAAAAAAAGGCACACACATATATTAAAATTCCATCCTATATCAATAAGCTAAATGTTTAAAAATGTTTCATGTTATGCTAATAACAGATAAATGTTTGATATTAAAATTCTTTATTATTTTGCCTAGATAAATTAAAATAATCACTCATAAATCGATCATTTTAAATGAGCTAAAAGTGAAAATAGGTGTCGCAACATTATAATGTACAGTACAAAAAACTGATAATTGTTTGTAGACTTGCTAAAGATTAAAAAAAAAAATTTTTTAAATCCTAAAAACTAAATCATACAAAGTTGCATGAACTGAAATACAGTACTGATGCTCATTACCTTGCATTATCCACAATATACTGCACTATTTTGTCCAGGACTTTCTCAAAGAGGGCCGTGCGGACCCATATGTGCTTGATGGCCTGCTCAGAGAGTGGCTGAAGCGCTCGGCCAGCAGAGGAGCCCTGCCTCAGGAGGGGCTCCTGTCCTGTGCTCTGGGTTCTCCTGAGAAAGACCATCAATAATATGTTCAAAAACGCACACAAAACATAAGCAAATAGAGTCATTACAAACCAAATTGTCTTATGCGACCAAATGACACAATAGTAATAATCTTGAAGACCTTTTAAGACAAAAATTCCCCCAAAAAGTTACAAAGTGCGTTTTTTGCTAAGACTAGGCCTTCCTTCAATCATTTTGTGCTTCTATTTGTCCTCATATAACCTGATAAAATCCCATACTCACATTGTCTGGTTTTATGAAAGAAGCAAGAGACACAAAAGGGATTATGACTGTGCCTGCCAGTGGATGTTTCTAAGTGTTTGTGAGTCCATATACTTCTCCATACAGCATCTCAACAGGATGACTTGGCTGCTCATCTACAACAGTGCAGGAGGGCCAGATGAAGTCACAAAACCCACTCGAACCTGCCGGGCCATTCAGCCAACTGGGACAACACACATATTCACACAATGACAGGGACAGAGCATGTGTTATCCCAAAAGACTCACCTCAGAGCATTAAAAGAGATAAATCCCACAGATTAGAGTTGCATCATCTGTCATAGAAGCCACTCAAACCATCAACAACAACAGTTACTCCTGAACAACAGCAGTTGGGACAAAATCCCCGTAACTGACCCTTCGCAAAGACCTGCCCCCCTTAGTTTCTGTTGTTATGTCCGACAAGCCATGGCACTCTCATTCACACTACACATCATGTTCTCACGCAGTGAAAAATACTTCACGGAGCAAAGAGGACACTGACAACGTGCCGACAGACAAGACGGAGCAGGTTGCTTTTGGCTTTACAAAGAGTCAGCTTCCAAATTTTGTCATTTTTTTAAAGACATTCAAACAATAAATACCATTTTGTGGCTCTTTAATGTGTCGTGACAGATCGCTGTAGAGCCTCGGTTTAAGTGGCACGTGAAGCGATCATCTCTTCCTCTTTACTAGTTATAGCATGAAATAAACATGAGTGAATATCAGAAGGTATATTGTTTCAAGACGTCAATAAACAATTTTACACAGTTCCGGCGTTATGATTGGTCAGATCGCCTGTCAGTCAAACTCTCTGCGAAGGGCAATTACACTAATGATCAAAAATCTGGGGTCAGCAAGTGAGAATAATACTTTTATTCAGCAAGGATGCATTAAATTGACCAAAAGTGACAGTAAATTTAATTTAGCCTATATAAATGTCTATACATTTTCTATTTCAGTGATGTTATTTTGAACTCTCTATTCATCAAAGAATCCTGAGAGAAATGTATTATGATTTCCACAACTGTTTTTAACCTTGATAATTATATGAAATCTTTCTTGAGCAGCAAATCAGCATATTAGAATGATTTCTGAAGGATCATGTGACACTGAAGACTGGAGAAAATTCAGCTTTGCTGGAATATCCACAGGAATAAATTACATTATATTATATTACATTAAAATAGAAAACAGGTTTTTTTAATTGTAATAATATTACAAAATATTACTGTTTTTACTGTATTTCCGAGCAAATAAATGCAGCCTTGGTGAACATAAGAGACTTTTTTTTTCCAAAAACGTGAAAAAAAATCGTATTAACCCCAAACTTTTAAACAGTACTGTACTGTATGTTTTGGCTGAGATGGCATTACAGCATTACAGAAAGCACTGTTAGTTTTTACTGAGAGCCAGACACCAGCTCTAGGATGACAGAGTCGTCGCTGAGCTCGGAGAAATGAAGAAATCACGGAAGATCCAAGAAAAAAAAAATATTGCTTTAGGGTACTGTCACAAGTGCAGAAAGCCAAGAATGAATAGTGCTGTTTGGGGGTAAAAAAAATAGTGGGACCAATGAAAAAAAAAAAAAAAAACCTAAAGGGACAGTTCACCCAAAAATGAAAGATTTGTTATCATTTACTCACCTTCATGTCATTTTAAACCTGTATGATTTTCTTTCTTCTGTGGAACACAAAAGAAAATATCTTGTTTTCTATTTAGTTTTTTTCCCTTTATTGTTGTTTTGGACCCCATTGACTTTTACTATATGGTGAAAAACAGTTCTTTAGTTATTGTATGTTTAAAAAAAGACAGAAAATGAGGGTGAGTAAATAAATTATTTTGGGGTGAACAATCCATCTTCAGACTGAAAATAAACCTGGAATATTCCTTTAAGCCAGTCTTTGTGACTAAGCCCGTCTGAGATCCGTCCGGAGTCTGTGGAGAGCTGGGAGGACTGCTGTAATGTTGAGCGCACTGATGAGAGAGTGCATCATGGGCGTAAGCCAATAACACCCCACAGCCATCAATCTCCCTCCAGCCCGGACATCACACTACACCACAGCTGCAGGCACACCAGAGATGGATGAGTCTGCTATCTGTGCCACAGCGCCCTCATCTTCTCTGATTTACATAAGCATTGAGAGCATAACGGCCTACCACTTACACTGTGTGTGTGAGTGCTGGCCGCAGAGGTGGACTTTCAGTATAAGCAAGCAAATAAATCCCTGCACCTGAGATGAGCTAAGCAGATGCTATGGAGATGAAACTGTGCATTTCTGCTCCAAGAGCAATAATGTAGAGCATCCAGTGCAGCGTTAGAGGCCCATTAATAAAGATGCAGTGAGAAAGGGTTCATCAAGTCCATTATGAATCCACAAATAGCACATATTTTTGACTAAAAGTTCAGGAGTCTGCACTCATAAAACAAGAAAACAGATTTTTTGTTTACTTGAACTGCAAATTAACTTTTCCACGACATTCTAATTTATTGAGATGCACCTGTATATAAATTAAAATAAATTAAAACCATAATATTGTTGCAGCGTTTGTCTTTTTGCTTCGCCGACTAGCTAATTTACACATAATATAATAATTTCAACTTCATATCAATGTATTTAATTATTTGTCAGCTTTAATTAGATAACTAATACTGTATTAATCTATATATAATCTACAGTATTAATTATTAATACTGTATATACATTGAATAAACAGTTTATATATATATATATATATATATAATACTGTATTAATCTTTAATCTATATAATCTATATATACAGTATTAATTACTAAAATGTATATACAGTGGGTACGGAAAGTATTCAGACCCCCTTAATATAAAAACTAATTATAATTGTGAAGCTAAATACGAGTGCAATAAATGAAATCATTTAAACAATGAAGTACAAATGTGTCTTTGGTGCAATATAACTCTTGCACAAGAAAGTAATGACATGCAGTTGCTTTATTAGACTGAATTGCTGAGGTAGATATATTCAATAACCAGCGAGCATCTTGTTGCTCTAGATGGTGACACCATGGTGTTGCTGTGGCAACGTGAGTAACCGAGTGAGTGCGGTGTGGGAGAGGTGCTTAAAATGGACAGGCAGGGAACACCACAAAACATGTGACCTGCAGCACTCCACATTAATGCTTTAAATGTGTGTGTGTGTGAGAGCGGCTACTGTACAGACACACCAAAGTGGCTTCAACTAATCTCTGACCACAACAGAGATGTTGAGTCACCTGGAGATTGTGGCTATTAGGCCCGAGCGGTCCGCTCTTGAGTGGCACATTGGCAATGTGGCTCTGCTAATGGAGAGTTAATGGGAAAATAAGAAGCTGACCGAAGCCCCGGAGCATCCGCCCATACCATTCCTCATTTAGAGTGCTGCAGAGCCAGTCTTCTGTTTAAAGCCCAACAAAGCAGCAAATCATCCCTCTCCACACACCAGATGTGATCTGCTTCCTGCTTTCATCATTGTCTGAACAGCTTATCAGTCATAAATCATTGCTTATATCGCTAATACGATCAGTTCCAGTTTATGGCTTTCTTTGAATTTTAGCATCTCTACTTACAGTTCATATTAATAAGTAGAACAAGTGATTGTTAAAAGTAAAGTATGTCATTTTTAGCAGTTTGTAGTTTGAAATGCAGAAACGAAATGTTTGCTGTTTGTTGGAGTGGTCTGATATTTGGGGTGGGAGTTTTCCAATTCTGTTCGTGCTATTAAGTGTCGTTCACAACTAGAAAGATAACTAGAAATTTTTGAAAACCATTCTTATTCTAATAGAACAGTGAAACAACAGCTATAATTATAATGATGTCATTGTAATGTTTTTGTTCTATAGCTGATGAACGATAAAAACATTGAGAGCCAATCAGAATCCACCTGACTTTAAAGAGCTCAAGGATTTAAAGGGGCAGTATGACAAAACTGCAGAGCATGATTACAATAAACATAACAATATCGTCCACTGGTGTGAACACTAATATAGCTATCGTTACAGTTATCTTTATAGTTTTACAGTAGTTCTTGGTGTGAACAGGCCTTTAGTAGATCAAAAATACGACTTTTAAATTCAACATAAAATGTAATTTGCAATCTGTTTTATTTCGTAAATTTCCATATTTCGAAGTGAAAGAGCCAATCAGAATCCACCCAAATTTAAAGAGGTTGAGCTTTCAAAACGATAATCAAACTGCAACATGTAATTATGGTAAACAGAACATTATCGTCCACTAGGGCTGAGCGATTTTGCTAAAAATTTAAATCTCGATTTTTCTAGAATGTTTGACCGATTCTCGATTTTTACGATTTTTAACTAGTCAACTTGAAAATGTAACGTCTCGGTTACGTATGGTAACCCTCGTTCCCTGAAGGAGGGAACGGAGACGTCACGTCGGTGACCGACGAATTGGGATATCGCGAGGCATCCGTGTAGACCACAGCATGCCTGGAGATCTGCTCTAGGGGCACCCCTGCCCGGAGGAACGCAAGATCTGACCACGGGGTGAAGGTTTGGTGACTCGACCATAAAGCCAGTGCTGGAGCGGTCTCATATGTAACAGGCCGAGCGGTGTAAGTGCCGCTGCGACCGCCATATGCCCCAAGAGCCTCTGAAAAAGTATCAGTGGGACCGCTGTCCTGCCCTTGAACTTATTCAAGCAGGCTAGCACCGACCGCGCACATCTGTTCGACCGAATCCAACTCCATACGAGAAAAGAGATCCTCTGCGTCAGGGAGAGTTTGCTCTTTTCCCAGTTGACCCAAAGGCCCAACAGGCTGAGGTGTGAAAGTACCAAATCCCTGTGTTCGCACAACTGATCCTGAGACTGAGCG
>NW_015551101.1:1114838-1126082 GCF_001515605.1 Sinocyclocheilus anshuiensis | reverse complement strand
CTCACCTGGTTCCACGGGTTGGCAGAGGGTGCGTGAGTAGGGCCTTTGTTGACGCTCTCGAACCGCCCGCTGCTGCCGGCTGGCAAAGGAGGAGGATGAGCGAGGTCCGGCGTTAGTCCGTCCGCAACTCTCCGTGCCCTCCTGGGACCCAGAGATAAAGGAAAATCCTCTTTTGTCGAGAATTTGGGTACCGTCGGCTGTGAGGCCAACGGCGGGAAAAAATGAAACAAAAGATTCTCCACCTGGCCCTCCTCCGGGGGAGGGAGTGGTGCGTGTGTAAGTGAGAGTGTTTGTGTTAGGGCTGGGCGATTTGTCAAAAAATTAAAATCTCGATTTTTTTCAGAACGTTTGACCGATTCTCGATTTCTTTACGATTTTTAACTAGTCAACTTAAAAATGTAACTACAACATGATTAAAATTATGCGTTTCTTTATTAACCCTCTATTTTAAGAAAATTCTATTCCAAGTGCACCACAAATGAAATTGTCAACATGATGCAAATGTTAAACAAATCACTTAAGTATCTTTTCAGAAAAGATGCATGAACTACAACTACATCTTGCTTGTCTTAAACATATTATATGTTCAGATATAATACGAATTCAAAATGACTGAAGATATAACACCAGTAGACTATTAACTATAAATGTTCTATAAAAACAACAGCAGCTTTCAGCCTGTCACCATGATGCAAACATGAAATATCAGACATACAGTAGTAGTTCTTTACAGGTTTTTTATTCGATTGCGCTGTTTTTCCATTGTTTTTTCTGTGTAAACATGGATGTGTTTGACTGTTGCGCTCGCGCCTCTTGCAGTGTCTCGTATGAAACGCCATTCTAAAAACACTGCGCTCAAGTTAAAAGAAGTTCACTCCCATCTTCTTGCATGTTTTACCTATTCCACTGCCCGCGTCGCATCTTTGTCAACACAAATGCGCATTCTGTGTGAATGACGCTTAGCGCTATATTAATGGTCCTTCACAGAGCGCATCACACGTGAGTGGTTAATCACATGCGCTGACATGCGGTTGGATCGTTCTTTTCTCTTTACTGTTATCACCGGCATATTGTCAAAGTGTCTAATTCTAACATTTGGTAATATTTCTATTCAAAATCGCAATTCCTCGATTTCTAAAAAAATTAAATCGTGGCAAAACAATAAATTCGAATTAATTGATAAAATCTGAAAAAATCGCCCAGCCCTACCGTCCACCGGTGTTAGCTTTAACATAGTTATCATTATAGATCTATTAATATAAACTATTAATAGTTTTAGTTCTTGGTGTGAACTAGCCTTTAGTGGCGCAAAAATACTACTTTTAAATTTATCAAAACATGGCATTCTTTTTTTTCATAAATTAAGATATTTCAGAGTAAAACACGATATTGAATGAGGAAAAAAGTAAGATGGGACCTTATCGAGAACTGATTGGATTGTGAAGGTGTTTCAAATTCATTCTAATTCTAATAGTATAGCAAAACCTCAGCTATAACTATTATGTCATTGGAATCACTTTTAGAACTATTTTTTTAGTTGATGAATAATAAAAACATTAAGACCCAATCAGATTCCACATGACTTTAAAGCGCTCAAGGATTTAAAGGGGCAGTACAACAGAGCGTGATTATAATAAACATAACGTTATCGTCCATTAGTGTGAACACTAGTTATCATTTTAGTTATCTTTATAATTTTACAGTAGTTCTTGGTGAAAACAGACCTTTAGTAGTTCAAAAATACTACTTTTAAATTCAACATAAAATGCCATTTGCAATCTGTTTTTTTTCCGTATATTGACATATTTCAGAGTGAAACAGCATCAGAGTCCACCCGACTGTAAAGAGCTCAAGCATTTAAAATGATAATCAAACTGCAGCGTGTGATTATAATAAACAGAACATTATTGTCCACTGGTGTGAACGCTAATATAGTTATCATTAAAGATCTTGGTGTGAACAAGCCTTTAGTGGCGCAAAAATACTACTTTTAAATTTAACAGAAAATTGCATTCTTTTTTTCGTAAATTAAAGATTTTCAGAATAAAACAAGATATTGAATGAGAAAAAAAAGTAGGATGGGACCTATCGAGAATTGATTGGATTGTGAAGGTGTTTCAACCTAAACGTCAGTCTACCTTTGATTATGAAGGCTTCTTTTTCAAATCTTTTGTTATTTGCAACATTATTTCCGTCAACTTCGTAAGTTGTAAATCTGTAAACTAAAATTACAGATTTCAGAAAGGCTACATTATCAACTAAAGCAGACAAAAACAAAAGCTACATGGCTTTTGGCTAAGATTAGCCAATAGCCCACATGGCCTAGGTGGTGTCAGCTGAAAAGAAAGTAATTTCACAAGTGAAGTTTACTAAATTAAAAATAATAATAATAATAACTTCAAGGAAATAATGCACATTATTTGTGCGCAATAAAAAGTCAGACCTGGTGATTTCGGCCTGCTGCTGTAGCTGTTCTTGAACTTTGCGGCAGATCTCACTCGCTGTGGTGTTCACCTTGCCGATCTTGGTGAAGAGGGCGGCGATCTTATCGCTGCGGAGAAATCCCGCTGCTCTTCGCTTCAACAGGTGGCTTAAGCAAGCCTCAATGGAGCCTGCAGGAACATAGTTGATAAGCAAAGATCAAACAAAACACTGAATAAACTTAAGCAATTAGCATCTTATTATTTCCAACAGCTTTATGAATTCCTTTAATAACAGCCATTTGTTCTCACATGTCAAATTTTCAATTCTATTTCTTTCCCAGGAGGCTTTGCTATCGATGAACTTGCACGATGCAAGGGAAAATCTTATTGCAGAAGTAATTGTGTTCTGCCTCATACTCCTCATTCAATTTTTGTGAGGTAAATAGCCACGAAGGGAGTGCAATTGCAACTGAGAACGAGATTTACTGCTGGTTCCTAAAGCACAGCTAAATATTTCAGTAATTCAGAGTCAGGGTGAGCTACCTGTTACCGCTCCTGCTTCTGCTGGGATTCAGTCCCTTCAAGCACTGTGCGCTCACTTCAAAAACAAATAAACAACGGCAACATTTCCCCAATCCCCTAATCTCACCGATGAAGGATGGAGCGGATGTTCATATTGGCGTAAAAGGACGACTAATATGTTCGTCCATCTTTCTTGACACTTAGCCAAGTGCTCAATTTATGCTAAGAACAACATAAATCAAGATGTATGAGGAAACTTGCTTGGCAAATGAAATCAAGATCATTTTTTACATGATTGCAATGAAAGGCCAGTTATGAGATTTGCATTTGTCGTGACAGCTGAGTAAAGTCTACCTGTCGACTCGCCGCATGATTGATGCTATCAATATCTCAGCAGAATCGAGATCCTTTTGCTGCCACATAATCGACTGCATTTGTGAAAGCAATCAGATGTTTATGGCGGTAATAGCACTTTTATTGCTTGGCTTGTGCCACCGGGGGCAGCGGCTTCAGGTTTTTCCTTTTAAGAGCCTGTTTGATACATTTAGACAGCTAAAATGCACATTCATGAAGGGAAAATGGGGATTGCATTGGTCTACTGTAGTCGACATCCAGGGGCCTCCCAAACAGCAGGGCCCTTGGGCATATAGTGCGAATCAACCACTTTGCCATTGGTTTTCAGTGTGAGTTTACAACCTTTTTTTTTTTTTGAAGTTGTGCAGACATGATCAACAAGCTGCAAATATGTTGCCAATCTACACCTCTAATTTCAGAGCATAGAAGAAGATGAATCATCTAAGTGGCTGCTGAGTGCTTCCCCCTTGAGAAGCCAGCACGATAATTGTCTGCTCCCAAAAGCAGTTCTGATTTGAACAGTAATGCCCTGAGAAGCACTAAAAGAAATGGCACTTCCCATGTTTCTCAGATCCATCTTCCATTGAGTAACAAACGTGCAGGCAAAGCCCTGTGCAGTTGAGAAACGAGCTGAACGCTCCTGAAGATGTATTTACATAATCTCTCTGTGCCTGCTGGTTTGAACGCCTTCCTGCATGCACCCATACACCCACAAGCTACTGGTCTCAAGCTCGAAGCACACGTTTGAATGCATACAACATTATCAGGCAATAATAATGCATACATACATAAATAAATTCATAAAACACACTTTTCACACTACTAGTGTCCGGCTCCAAAAAATGCCCAACTGCTTTTGTCTTCCTAATGGTAATTTCATAGTGTTGGAAACTTTTTCCTCGTCGAAGCAGAGACCAGGAGACGTTGGGATATGTTTCATACAGAAGTCACTCTTTATTGAGGACTCGAGCGTCGCTGCAGTCATCCAAGTCTGACTATAGCTCAGCACAGTAGAGTTTATACCTTTCAAGGGGGAGGGATACATAGATCCTTCTTTCCCTATTTCTTGATTCCTGCGACACCTAAAGAACCGTGAGGTAAGGATGGACTAGTGGGTGGGGAAGGTCTATGAGGGATTCTTCACCCAGGATTGGCCCCCAAAAGATATTTGCAACTGATCCTGAAGCTAGCGTGCATGCTCTAGTTAAGGCTACTAGTTCTGCAGCTTGAGCTGAAAAATGATCTGGAAGACGGCCTGAAGCTACAACTTCAGTTGTGGAAGTTACTGCATAACCTGCTCGTCTGTTACCCTCAATGACTTGAGCTGAACCATCAACAAACAACTCAAATTCTGCATTCTCTATGGGAGTTTCTGCTATTTCACTCGTAGCTGCGTATGTGAGCGTAACACAATCGTGAATTTCTACAATAGGTTTGATTCCCTGTATAGCTTCCTTATTGATCGGATATAGTTTGGTAACAGGAGGTGGAGTTCCTGTCAATTTGACTGGTTCCACGCCTGTCAAAAACCCGCAATCATCCTTGTCTTTAGCCCAAATTGGATGATTTTGTAAGAAAGCATACTCAGGAGTGGTTGCATTATTGGTAGAAACTTGTGCTGAGGAAATTTTTATGCTAGCAGATTCTGAGGACATGTCTAAAGTTATATTTATTGTTACAAAAAATTCTATTTCAAATAAATGCTTTTATTTTAAACTTTTTTCTTCATTAAAGAACCCCAAAAATACGAGATTAAAAATATTGACTGAAAAAACTTGACTTTCTAACAATAACACTCTCTATTCTATTTCTATTCAATTTATTAATATATAAATAATAATAACTTGACCCTATAGCACTAGCTCTCTCTATTCTATTTCTATTCCATCTACCTTTTATTATTTTTATTTATTATTTAAAAAAAAGAAAAAAAAAACATGCTACATGTACTGCAACTAACTGCGACATGTCACAGCATTATGGCACACATAGCACACTATATTGTTGCTCTTTTGTTTGTTTGATTACTTCTATTGTCAAGATTTGCAAGTTGCTTTTGGATTGTATCTTGATCACTAAATCTGCATATTAGAATGATTTTTGAAGGATCATAATAAAGACTGGAGTAATGATGCTGACAATTCAGCTTTGCCATCACAGAAATAAATTACATGTTAAAATATACTAAAATTGAAAATAGTTATTTTAAATCACTGTATTTTTGACTTACCGACCCCAAACTTTTGAACGATAGAGTAGGCCTATATACAGTATAACAAACCAACCACAAAGTTGAAGAAACATCCGAATAGATTCTACCATCTCATATTGGTAGGATGCTTTGCGCATTCAACTGAAGAAAGCACTCAAACAATACATACAGGAAATCAGTATCCCATCACAGATACATTAAAAGTCCTCATCTGATTCAACTGTAACAACCTCCACTCAATAAGAACAGCACTGAAAACAGCATCTGACAAACCACATGGGGATTTAATAAGCAACAGATTAGGACATATTACCACATAAATCATGCCGTTTTAAATCTTTCCTAGTCTTCATGATGCATTAATGACCAAAAGCCTCCCATGTTCTTTCAGTCATGGAAACTAAAGTATGTCAGTTTTAAATACTTACTTCTATCCCAGTTTATACAACTATATGCAAGCCATTAATAGGTTACTTTTCTTCATGACAAATTACAGAGGGGTTTGCTCATATATCAACATTGGCGTGTTAGAGAAGAAGATCTAATTAGACTTACAATTAACCATAATCCTTTGTTAAGCTCGTACCAAGCATGTCGATAGAATACAGCAGAACACGTCACGTAAAAGCCATAGTATTGACGCAGAGTTCAGCTTCTGAGATGCTATGACATCACACACGTGAATGCGCTCACAAGCGACTGTATACATTGATCGATGGCTGTAATCTGAGCTACTATCATCTCTGTGAGACGTGGGGGGCTGGATGCCGGCGGCTGGGCGCGATCGCTGCCGTCCGTAGGGAAACACACCTGTGACTGTGCAGTCAAGCTGTGAGTCACAGTAATAGACAGTAATGAACTGCATTACTGAGGTACTCGGCAGCTGCACAGAGCGTGGGCGACAGGGGAAGGCGGGGGGCTGGAGAAAGAGTTGGAGGACCATAGGGGGAAAAAAGATTAGACAAGGACTGAAAATGAGGGGCAGAGAAAGGCAGGCCAGAGCTAAAGTGATGAAGAGTGAGGAAACGAGAGGGGAGAGAGCGTGAGAGAAACTACAGACCCAAAACAAGAGATTAATAGAGTAGAATAAAAAGGGGAGAAAGACAACGGCAGAGGCTCAGTGACTCATCGCTCTCTGGCATGAAGAAGGTTTAGCACTGCTGTACTTATTAATCAGCCTGATCTTTGTCCCTCAGTCTGGACTCAGGCTCTGTCCTCGAGCGCTTGCCTTATGGAAAAGAGCATGTTCACAGAGACATCTGAATACCAATGACATCCGGCGAAGATGACATTTTCCACTGGACGGTAATATATGGCACTGATCATCCCGACTGAAAAGTGCTGGATTAGAAAGTGTGTAAGAGTATTCGATTCAATATGATTCAGTTCCATTATTTGAATTAAATTCAGTGAAATAAGCTGAATTACTGAACACTTTCAGACCAAAACAAAATTTTTGTCATTATTTCCTTGACATTATTTATGCTGTTAATGTTAACTAAAACTAAAAATGATTTCAGTAATTGAAATAAAGCAGAAATTAAATAAAATATAAATATTAAATGAAAAACTGGCAATAACTGAAATAACATTCGTTTTAGTTGATGTACTAAAACTAAAACTGAAATGAAAATAAATAAGCTAGATAGAAATATAAAAAAAACTAATAAAAATGACAAAAGCTAACCTAACCTAAAGTTTTTATGAAAACTGAAAATACAAGACCTTCAAAATATGAATAAATACTAATAGTATATACATTATATTAAAATATCATTGTTATTTACTCATCCTTATGTCGTTCCAAATCCATTTGTTGTTATTTTTTCAGACAGGAATGAAAACGAGACTATGAGGGATAGCAGTACAGTGCATTCAATAACATGCCAATTGTTCAGCTGATGAAACGTCTTTCTGCTGTTATAAAACAGTTTGAACATTATGGGATCTAGGACTTTTATACAGTATGTGCCACTGTAAAGACTGTATGTCTATCCCTCAGCATTGAAATCATCCGCATTATATTCAGTATGGTGTCTATTTAAGGTGTTAATGGTGTTCTAGCTTTAAACCTGCCATGACAGTCACACTCTCAACTGAATGACATTGTAAAGGGGAATTTTCTCTAAAGGGAAAGATTATGTCAACAACGATGTAAATTTCAGTATGGAAAATTGATAACCAAACAGTTTGAGTCCACTGACTTACACTGTACGGAGGTAAAAAGGATGAGACCTTTTTTTTTTTAATATATTCTTTTATGTTTCACAGAAGGAAGAATGCCATATGGGTGGCACCACCAGCACCCACAGAAGTGCCCTGCTATTTCGGTGAGGTGAGAATGAACTGAGTTTAAACAGTTAGACACCTCTATTAATAGAGGCATCCATAGTTTTTGTGAAAGGAGTCAAGTGTGAACACAGCCCATTCCTGTCACTATGAAGCCTTGCAAGATGGCAGTCTAAACATTTCACACACACACACACACACTACACAATCCAGCATGAAGGAATCGCACACATGTACACAAACACACCTCTGACAGTATATGATGCATTCACCCCATTCCCACTCTCAGGACACCTGTGCCTCCTGCTTTCATGGTCAAATAAATGCTCTGTGTCTCATCCTTCCAAACCAGTGTCTCCCAACCAAACAAACCTCACATGGCTGGATTCATCTTTGTACGAAAACAGTATAGACTGATAGTCAATCCAGCAAGTGGATTACAATGTAATACAAATATCTGAGGCCGCACTGAAAATCTGGGATTTGAAATCTAATTTTAATAATAATTGTTTTCAAAAAGTTGTAGGACTTTGAGAAATAAATAAAATAAAAATGAAATAATTTGGCAATATTTCAATATGGCAATATTTCTAGGTCCTTGAATAATCAAATTTGTGGCACTGATTATGTGACTTCAAATATCTTTCCATTGAAATTTAAGATGCTTTTTGGATCTCAAATCATGCTAAGGAACATAATCATCAGTTTTGACACAAATTTGTCGAATTTATGCAGCTCAAGTACTGATTTTAAAAAAACTAAACTAAACTAAAACATTAGTTCACTAAATAAAATTTTTGTTAAATTACTTTTTTTAATTAAACTTTTAATCACAATTTTTATGTGGTTAATATATGTTTTTAAATTTTTTTAACAAGAGTCTTTAAATGTGCAAAATAGAACTATTTGTACTAGTCACAAACATTTGCATGCATGCCTGCATAAATTTAATGAAAAATCATTACTGACGCATAAATTTACATGCTAAGACCTTTAATCTGACACGGATACTATTTAAATGTGCTTCTATTTCCAATGGCCTTTCAGGTCATCCTCTCACACCAGGTGATTAAATATTGATTTACACTAACAGTCCATCAGACCAGCAATCTCGTCTGTGAGACGTTTGGCGGTGATCACAAGCCTGAGTTTGATCTAATCTCTCTGGACAGAGACAGATAGGTTGAACAAAAAATCTATCTGCATGCACCTCCCTCCATCCACTGTGAGAAAGAGAGAGTTTACTTCATCAACGCTCTCTTTGTCTAAGCACCTTCAATCAGCTGAGGGATGCGCAGCGCTCAGCCGCAGCTGCTGACACTATGGGGAAGAGCAGAGTGGTCACCAAACACCTGTTCCAGAGACGAGAAAACATGACAATGCTGGCATTCATTTGACAGAAACACCCACAGAGACGCATACAGAGAACATTCCCTGATACTGCTGTCAGAGACAGCGATGCATTTTAGGGACTATTATTAAAAAACAAGTGCAAGTAGACTTTGATTTTGGCACTGACACCAGTACTTTTAATAACACCAATTTTCAAACAGGGCTTAACAATAATGATGAGAGAGTTTTCTCCTATAAGTGGAATATCTCCAGAGTTAGATATAAGCAGATTTCCTTTCACTATATTATTCAGTGACATTGCTCTACTTGCTTCAGTCATGACAAACTCACATCTGTTCTCCAAAGGCCCATCTCTCTTCTCTTAAATCTTTTATTCAGACAGCATTTCATAGATACACACCATGACAAGCATTATGGGGTAATAATTCAGATCAGCAAGGGCCCATATTGACTTTAAATATTTAAAAACATCTGTTCTAAATGTGTCTACCATGTGATAACTATCCCCAGTCATCAGCCTTTGAAGTGGAAATATATCTACATGCTCCCAAAATGAAATCTAAAGCATTTTAGGCCAAAATTCCAGTGCATCCCTATCGAAGATAATGAGGGAATGAGGAAAAATGAATAGGGTTAATTAATTAGTGCTTAAAAGGAAACAGTGAGATTTTTGTGCACTTTGGTTTTCACGCTCCACAGGACATGGATATGCGCTAGCTCTTCTCAATCTCAAAAAAGCGTCTCTCCCACTGGGGAGTCACTCCTACGCATTACCTCTCTAACACCCAGCTCTAATTAAGGGAAACAACATCAACTAGTCCAGTCCCAGCGCTGAGACACTGAGAGAACAAGAACATCACATGCAGCCATAGATTAACATCTTAGAGGATGCTGAGGGGCATCAGGAGTCATGTCTGTGTCTGGCAGCTAGGGATCGTGGGATTTGATGAGGGTTTAGGGAAGAGTCAAGACAGTGGAACATCTCAGGCTAACACAATATACAGATGTAATGGATCCAGTTCGAGAACTGATTGTTTGCAAATAGGTATGTAATGAGGACTGAAATGTGTTTGGTAAAGGGGTGTGTATTGTGTTGTGTGTTTTGTGTGTGTTACTTGTCAGTTGTCTGGACGTATAAATAGTATTCTGGAAGTACAAGTACAGGAAGTATTTATCCATTCATTTTTTTTCATATGCATTAAAAGATTCTTTAATAAATATGATTTTATGAATCAAATCAAACAAAACTAGTAAAATTTATATATTTAAAAATACATTTATCACATACTAAGTATATTTAAAATCTATTAACATATTTACTGACATATCCCTCGATACTGATAAAAAAATATATAATTCAACTTTATTTGGAGTACTACTTGTGCACAATTCACATTTCTCAATATTAAGCCTAAAATGTGTTTTCATGTCACTGTTGATGAGGATGATTTCTGTCTTAAAATGCAAAATATTTAAAGTGCACCTAAAGTATACTTGCAGTAGTTCCACTTTAGCACAATCAAATATACTGAAGTATATCTTTAGTTGGATATTGTGAATATATATTGTGAATGTGAATCCATTAAGAACTGAATGCAAAACGATGGTTTCCAACAAAATTATTTCAGTAGAATATTATTAATTATTTAATTACATTTTTAAAAGATATCAAGAAATATACAAGTATGCAAGTAGTCATCAAATGTTGAACAACTCAACTATGTTACTGCCAATGCTTTGTTTGTTTGAAGAAGTTTGAAGAGAAAAACAACAGATAAATAGATCGATCGACAGACAGACAGACAGACAGACAGACAGACAGACAGACAGACAGACAGACAGACAGACAGACAGATAGATAATATAGCAAGAACTACAGACAGACAGACAGACAGACAGATAGAAAGACAGATAGATAGATAGATAGATAGATAGATAGATCTACAGACATACAGATAGATAGATAGAACTACAGACATACAGACAGACAGAGAGACAGACAGACAGACAGACAGACAGATAGATAGATAGATAGAAAGAACTACAGACAGACGGACAGACAGACAGACAGATAGATAGATAGATAGATAG
>NW_015551101.1:1114116-1114304 GCF_001515605.1 Sinocyclocheilus anshuiensis | reverse complement strand
CTGTTTTAATCAAACAGTAGACAGACAGATGATAGAACGATAGATAGATAGATAGAACTACAGACAGACAGACAGACAGACAGATAGATAGATAGATAGCAAGAACTACAGACAGACAGACAGATAGATAGATAGATAGATAGCAAGAACGACAGACAGACAGACAGACAGACAGACAGACAGATAGA
>NW_015551101.1:1084584-1112975 GCF_001515605.1 Sinocyclocheilus anshuiensis | reverse complement strand
AGATAGATAGATAGATAGATAGATAGATAGATAGATAGATAGATAGATAGATAGATAGATAGATAGATAGATAGATAGATAGATAGATAGATAGATAGATAGATAGATAGATAGATAGATAGATAGATAGATAGATAGATAGATAGATAGATAGATAGATAGATAGATAGATAGATAGATAGATAGATAGATAGATAGATAGATAGATAGATAGATAGATAGATAGATAGATAGATAGATAGATAGACAGATAGATAGATAGATAGATAGATAGATAGATAGATAGAACTACAGACATACAGATAGATAGATAGAACTACAGACAGACATACAGACAGACAGACAGATAGATAGAACTACAGACATACAGACAGATAGATAGCAATAACTACAGACAGACAGACAGACAGATAGATAGATAGATAGACAGACAGACAGACAGACAGACAGACAGACAGACAGACAGACAGACAGACAGACAGACAGACAGACAGACAGACAGACAGACAGACAGACAGACAGACAGACAGACAGACAGACAGACAGACAGACAGACAGACAGACAGACAGACAGACAGACAGACAGACAGACAGACAGACAGACAGACAGACAGACAGACAGACAGACAGACAGATAGATAGATAGATAGATAGATAGATAGATAGATAGAACTACAGACATACAGATAGATAGATAGAACTACAGACAGACATACAGACAGACAGACAGATAGATAGAACTACAGACATACAGACAGACAGACAGACAGACAGACAGATAGATAGATAGATAAGATAGATAGATAGATAGATAGATAGATAGATAGATAGATAGATGTACAAACGACAGACAGATAGTACAAACGATCAGCTCATCAATCTAAGCAGGGCTCCCTATAGTCATACAGTCACACACCAGCACACACACACACACACACACACATCATTCCAACAGGTGCACTGATCACGACTGAATGTCCCCTGGTGAAAACCAGCAGCAGCAAAACCCAAAAGGCAACACACAAATAATATCCCATCTAGACTGCCAGTCATCAACAACAAAGACACCTCCGTCAGAGCAACCTGAGACAGGTCTTCCCATCAAGCCCAGTGGACAGCTCCTGTGAATCCATGTCATCCAACATCAAGCGTCTCTCAGTGCAGCCTCCTGGCTGATGAAATCGGCGGGAATATGACACCGCTCCTGTCCTCGTGAGCAGAGCGAACTGTACAGCCGTAGTGGAGTTCAAGCTGTGAAGGTCAGATGGATGGCACCTGGTCCCCTGCAGACAGCATCAAAACCAGAGCATGCAGGGGGCCTGTGAGCTCCTCAACACCATGGCAGGGATAATCTCATCGATTGTGGGCACACCTGATGTTATTTATCAGCCTGTCACCTGTATCGCTGTCAGGAAGCAGGGATGGAGCATGAAGATAGGATGTACTTTTAACCACAAATCTGGAGGGCGATCAGTGGCCTGCTGTGGTCCCCTTCACTGTCACCTCATGCCACAGCACGTTGTCTTTAGAAATAACCCTAAAGAAGACCACCAGCTGAGGGGGGTTACATAACCGTTTGTGTGTTTCAGCAAATTTGTGCATAATAGCCTCTGACATGGCCGAATCCCTGCATAGAAACTGTGTTGTCATGGAGATAGACTGTAATTAGTGGAATACTAGAGTCTTCTGCAGCATCTGTGGTCCCCTAAATGATGCCCACAAACACATATGTGGAAATACAGGACTGGCTGCCAAAAAGGAAAGCTAGATTAGTGATGTGTCGGATGATATTTAACCATTTTGACACTGTTTGCATTTGGGGCATATGAAATGTAGTGTTGATTATTATGAATCTAATCAAGGTCTCTTTACAAGTATGACATCATTTTGAATACCTAGTTGCCATGAATACACCTAGTTGCCTCAAAAACCCTTACATTTGAGAAATGTCAGTTATTTTAGCCTTGTAGTCATAAAAGTTTAATTAGCCATCACTTTACACAGCCAGCAACAGTTTCATTGTCTCCCTGCACAAGAGTATGACTTTGTACATCAATAATAATTTGAAATGGCTTTGAAATGCAAGCATCGTAATAAAAGTATACAATTGTTCAAAAGTTTGGGGTCAAGAATTTTTTTTAAAGAAATGAACACCTTTATTTAGCAAGGATGCATTAAACATATCAAAAGTGACAGTGAAGACATTCATATTTTTAGAAACGTCTTCAATTTCAAATAAATGCTGTTTGTTTGTTTTCTTTTTCTATTCACCAAAGAATGCTGAAAAAATATTACCAGAATTTATATTTTCACAAACAAACAAAACATTTTTTTTTACAACATTACTGTCTTTCTTTGGTGAACACAATAGATTTATTTAAAAAAAACAATAATAAAAAAATATCTTACCAATCGCAAATTTTTGAAATGTAGTGTATGTAAATTATGGATGCACGAATATTAAAATGCCAAAACAAACATTAAAATTGTGTATAATTATTTTGATGTTATGATTAATAATCCTTAATTGGCAGATATTAAATTCTATACTATTTTGCCAAAATAAATTAAACATAAAATACTAAAAACTAAAATCAGTCATTTTTTCAAGTGAATTTAGGAATCACAACTTTATAATGTAATGAAAGTATGAAAAATCCATTTTGAGATTTTTAAGGGAAAAAAAAAGTACTGGTGGCTCATTGCTGAGACATTATCCATTAATTTTGCAGACTGTTAACTCTAAAACACAACGCAATGCACTATAAAATTCAAAATACAGGTAAGACACCATTAAAAAATAAAAACAGAAAATTCCTTCAAATTAATACAGTACTTTGTGCCCGTACAGATTTTTTTAGAGTGTAATGTAAATGTACAATTAGCCTAAATGAGATGTGTATAATTAAAATATCTAGTATCGATTAATTAATCAACCAGTAACCAATATGGTAGCAATTTATTGTGCATCCCTAATATAAATATCAATTTAGCTAATATGATGCCATAAGCATGTTATTATAGGCCACACTTAAAATGCAACACTCTCTACCAAGGGTGTTTCCAGAACTGGATGTGGCAGTTAACAGTTTTATCTACCCATATGCTTGTCCCTGTGATTCAAACAAAGACACAGCTGTTTTAGATACAGTTGTTATTAGTCTATTAATCATGTGGGTTCTACATTCACAACTCACTCAGAAAATAGCGCTGCTCCATCTGCTCCTTAAATTAAAAATCTGCAGTTGTACAATAAAAAAAAATCTCTATGACTTTTCAAACTGAATTTAACTGTCGATTCTGTGTCAATAAAGGAGCAACAGATCTGGAATAGTTACTACCTGTTCTACATTGGACTTGGCCATATCCGAACGAACAGCTGTGCACTTCACAAATAAAGTCTGCTCGCAGTCTAATTTGAATCTAGGTCTCAAGTAAGACTCATTCGCAAGATGCTTAATCGTGAGCATCAGCTGAGGGACGCTGGGTAAACAGACATGACTCAAAACTCTATTCATTCACTCATTAACGTCTAATTAGCTCACAGTGGTGCAGGTGTTCGAGAGAAAACTTCCATCTCAGCTCCTTATGACGTTTAGGGATTTAAAACTGCAGCACAAAGAAAGTTGGACAGGGTGAAATGAAAAGACTGGTATTTTTTTTAAAGGAAAATAGGAAACAACAACAACACAATGCTTTACTTCCTTGACTAGCCTTCCAGTATTGTTTGCATTCCACGAATCAGGAAGTTTCGGCTGTCACATGATGTGACCTTATACCCTAACCATTCATTCCTTTCTGTCCAAGTCTCTGATTTGAAGGAACAAGTCACCCAAAAATAGAATTCTTGCTGAAAATGTACTCACCCTCAGGCAATCCAAGATGTATATTATGTATAGAGCAATGGAGTGAAGTTAAAAACATCTTAATGTTGGATTTGTTGCTTACAAACACATAGCTTTTCACTTCACAAGACATTAACTGATGGACTGAAGTCATGCAAATTACTTGTGGATCATTGTGATGTTTTTATCAGCTGTTTGGACTCTCATTCTGACGGCACCCATTCACTGCAGAGGATCCATTGGTGAGCAAGTGATGTAATGCTACATTTCTCCAAATCTGAAGAAACAAACTCATCTACATCTTGGATGGCTTTGGGAGGTTCTTCAGAAAATATTTTTTTCATGAAAAAACAAAAACAAAAAAAGTCACACAGGTTTGGAACAACATGAATTTTCATTTTTAGGTGGACTATCCCTTTAAGGGTAATTATAACAGGCAATAATCAGATTTGAATTGATCAAATGAATGCTGTTTTTAAGGGTTTTAATGAATAATTAATGTAATTTAACGCATAAACTTTTAATCAATTTAAAACAACAACACCGTAGATGTTGCATTGATTTTAACAAACCGATTTTGCTAATGCATACAACAGCAGAAAACCAGCATCTAAGGGGATTTGACTAATTATCTCTGTATTATTCATGAATGGCACCAAATTTCAGCACAGAAGTAATATAGTCCCTATCAATTCAAATACTTTTTAATTCATATTAAATACGTAAATAGCAATTTGTGCTCTCACCCTCTTCTGGTGACCCCTGACCCTGCCCACACTCACCTCTGGTGTGAAACAGCCTGAAGGATTTACAAGGTCTGTGTTTTTCCTTCTACTGATCAGCCAGTGGGCTACAGAGCCTGGAGCCAGCTGACCCCCGACACAACCCACTGTTTGTTAACTCTGAATATGCATGGAGGATGAAAACTTTTAGAACATGCTGGCCAAAAATCTTTTGAGAGACAAAATCAGCACATATTTAGCCATATGCTGCCTTCAAGTCTTTAAGTTTACATGGTTATATTTGCGAAATGAACACAAATGAACACCAGCACTATGTGGAAACTACCCTTGGGAAACCAGTGGGATACTCATTTTATGCTGGAAGTGAGTAAATAAATGAATCATGGAAGTTATATTGTCACGTAGGAAGTTACAATGATATTGTTGATGTAGTTTTGTATCTTTGTACGTTTTATATAGAGATGAAAACATACAGAACTTGCTTGAATATGAATATCAATAACCTCAAAAGTGGTTATACTAACTGAAACAAACTGTGCTCCAGACAATTACTATAGAAATTCTGGTAACGCTTTACAATAAGGTCCAATTTGTTAGCATTAATTAATATATTAAACATAATAATAAATGCTGTAAAAAAGATTGTTCATTTTTAATTCATGACACCTACTATTGACATTTTACATCATGTCATTTATAATCACATGCTGTAAAATGTCATCATGAATTACATTTTATAGCATTTATTAATCTACGTCAATTTTAATTTATAAATCTATTGTTTATTATTGCTAATTCATGTTTGTTCATAATACATTAATGTTATTAGAAAAAGAATGAGTTTCAATTGTAACAGTATTTCACAATATTACGGTTTTATTAAATAAATTCAGCCTTAGAGTGACTTCTTTCAAAAAAACAAAAAAACAACTTACCAACCCCAAACTTCAGAAGGGTAGTGTACAGTATATGTAAAATCTATTAACAAAATTAACAATGCATGATACCAAATGCATTAACAAATATAAAAATAGACATTTTTGTTTTAAAGTCTAACTGAACCCCCCTTAAAAATCATTGGATGATTTGTACACTGAACAAGCAAGCTTTATCCTGATTAAGAATAATGTGATTTTGTTTTTTTTTTCATTTTACACTAAATACACAAAGAGATCTGTGAGTGCACTCACCCATGTAATTCTCAAACAGGCATTAGCAGTGGCAGCATCAGGACAGGGGCAATTATGCAGCTCTGCTGTGCCTAATGGCTCGGCATCATGAGGGCATGTCCGTACAGTGTGTGCTCTGCATTATGGGAAGGCAGCAGGGTACACGCACATGATCCGACAGCAACACCAATATCAAACACACAGAAAAGGACGCCAGTGGGATCAAAGCATCTGACAGATGCTTTCTGGAAAACCCGGTTTTAGGTCTTTGACTCATCTCATTTCTGAAGAGAAGCCAGAAAAATTGCCAATTTAGGAAATAAATATCAGCATAAAATGTCATTGCCATCAGGCTCGATTTAAAACTCTCCTCTCTTTTTGCACATAAAAACGGTTTAGTTTTTCAAAAGCCATCTTTATGACGAACTACATCTATTATTTTGGAAACTTTTGAACAGTAGTGTATTTGTTTTCATATGCCCTTTTTTCTTACTAAACGAATGAGAGAAATATGCCAAAATAAATTATTGTCAGAACCGAGCAAGGTTTGGTTGGTTAGCATGGCACAGTCCAGCCAAGCAACTGCCATTGAAATGAACAGGAACGCTAACGGAAAGTTTCTCCTTCTAGGTAGGAACCAAAACTTTTTGTTGGTGCTCAAACGCACTCTGCTGCCCCCATAACACGCACCACGTTCAACCAACCCACAATGCACAGGCACAATTCCTTTTGATTTATTCCCCTGACACTTCATTTAGCTGGGAAGTGCATTGTCATATGCTGGAGTGACGTGGGCGAGTGCGTGCTCCAGGATGAAAGTGAGGGGGTGGATGACTGCGTGGGGAATCCGTGCCCGGCGACTGACTGGAAAACAGGGGAACTGCACTGTTTTTCGGTGGTGACGACAGACTGGCAGCGCTCCCAGACCAGCCCTCCCCAGCCACCCACACACACATACATACACCAGCACTGCACTGCATTTATACTGAAACCATCACCCCGCTTACGGTCACGACTCAGGCGTTCTTACCCTCAGACACCCAAAAACACTCCAAATCATTATGCAAAACGCCTGCGATGCGTGAGAGAGTGTGATAACCGGCGTGAGGGGAGGAACGACTTTGAAGCAAGCACTAAAATTTTTGCCACTATGACTAAAAGAAACAAAAAGATGGATATGTGGAAAAACTACACACTAAGACATATAACAGTCCTAAACTCCTTTTTAATTAATCAAAATAGATTGAAATTCTCCTTCCAAGACTATGAAGATCAAGAGACAAAACGAACCAACACAGAAGACTTATAACAATATTATAATATACATATAACAACAATAATAATATAGTTCAAGTGTATATATTTTTTAATATATACATATAAACACTACCAGTCAAAAGTTTTTGAACAGTGATATTTTTATGTTTTTTAAAGAAGCTCACCAAGCCTGCATTTATTTGATCCAAAATACAGCAAAAACAGTACAAATTAGAAATATTTGTACTATTTAAAATAACTGTTTTCTATTTAAATATATTTTAAAATGTAATTTATTCATGTGATTTCAGAGCTGAATTTTTAGTATCATAACTTCAGTCTTCAGTGTCACATGATCCTTCAGAAATCATTCTAATATGCTGATTTGCTGCTCAAAAACATGTATTATTATTATGTTGAAAATAGCCAAGTAGAATTTTTTCAGGTTTCTTTGATGAATAGAAAGTTCCGAAGAACAGCATTTATCTGAAATAGAAATCTTTTGCAACATTATAAATTTCCTTATTATCACTTTTGACCAATTTAAAGCATCCTTGCTAAATAAAAGTATTTATTACTATAATTTCTTTCCCCAAAAAAATGTTAAATATTATACTGACTCCAAGCTTTTGAATGGTATAGTGTATAATGTCACAAAAGCTTTTTATTTCAGATAAATGCTGATCTTTGGATCTTTCTGTTCATCAAAGAATCCTGAAAAATGTACTCAACTGTTTTAGATATTGATAATGATAATAATTATAAATGTTTCTTGAACAGCAAATCAGCATATCAGAATGATTTCTAAAGGATCATGTGACACTGAAGACTGGAGTAATGATGCTGAAAATTCAGCTTTGATCAAGTCAAGTAGAGCTTTATTGTCATTCCGCTACATGTGGGGGCATACTGTTGAACGAAATGTCGTGCCTCACAGGACCACGGTGCTACATAAATACAGACATACAACAATGACGTAAAACAGACCAAGCCTGCATTTATTTGATCCAAAATACAGCAAAAACGGTAACATTTAGAAATATTTGTACTATTTAAAATAACTGTTTTCTATTTAAATATATTTTAAAATGTAATTTATTCATGTGATTTCAGAGCTGAATTTTTAGTATCATAACTTCAGTCTTCAGTGTCACATGATCCTTCAGAAATCATTCTAATATGCTGATTTGCTGCTCAAAAACATGTATTATTATTATGTTGAAAATAGCCAAGTAGAATTTTTTCAGGTTTCTTTGATGAATAGAAAGTTCCGAAGAACAGCATTTATCTGAAATAGAAATCTTTTGCAACATTATAAATTTCCTTATTATCACTTTTGACCAATTTAAAGCATCCTTGCTAAATAAAAGTATTTATTACTATAATTTCTTTCCCCAAAAAAATGTTAAATATTATACTGACTCCAAGCTTTTGAATGGTATAGTGTATAATGTCACAAAAGCTTTTTATTTCAGATAAATGCTGATCTTTGGATCTTTCTGTTCATCAAAGAATCCTGAAAAATGTACTCAACTGTTTTAGATATTGATAATGATAATAATTATAAATGTTTCTTGAACAGCAAATCAGCATATCAGAATGATTTCTAAAGGATCATGTGACACTGAAGACTGGAGTAATGATGCTGAAAATTCAGCTTTGATCAAGTCAAGTAGAGCTTTATTGTCATTCCGCTACATGTGGGGGCATACTGTTGAACGAAATGTCGTGCCTCACAGGACCACGGTGCTACATAAATACAGACATACAACAATGACGTAAAACAGTATAAACCTATACACAACAAACCTACTGACAGATTTTGACTATATATATGTTTACCTATACATAAACTAAAAAAATACAAACTATACAAACAGTGCAAGATGATTTGTAGTGCATGAGCATGTAAAACATACATATATTACTGAGTCCTTTGTGGGATTATGTACACACAGTAGTGTGTGTGGAATGTGTCTAGTGCACACATAGAGGAAAGTGTGTTACTACAGGTGGTTTGTACAGGCCCACTCACCTGTGAGTAGTATATATATATAAAAAAGATAATTATAAATATAATACAAATTATTTAAAAAATTAACACACTTAAAAATAAATATACTTAATAAATATATTTAATATACAAAATATTAAACTTAATAAATACAAAGTGCGTGTGTACAATTAAATGATTTTGATTCACACACGCTATGCGCAAACACATTTCCTCAATGTGCACACTTCTGCACAGTCGAGCTTAGTGTCGCTACTCTAACATTATACAGCACTTGGTGAAGAATATTAAGCATTAAGAAGGTCAGATCTGCTGTAGTCAAGGAGTTCAATAGCTATTGCAATAGCAATAGTCAGTGAAAATAACATGCGTTTGGATACATTTAGCATTCTGTATAAACATGGCAGCACTGCATACTTATAAAAAGAGTTCAGGCCACTCAGGCAAACATGGGCACACTGATTTTTGATTTGCAGTGACGGGTCCTGATGTCTTGTACATTGCTGCTTAGATTTTACAGCTCTTCTGGGGTTTTGGAATTCACACAACACAACAACTGAGCCTCAAAGCAAAAGCTGGCACACCGTATTGGATGACAAGAGACACAAACTGTAAATATCAACAGGCTCAAGCAGCGGCAGCGCAAGAATATCTGCTATGTGTGAAATACAAAATCACCACAAATGATAAACGGAATTCATATTTGCATAAACACTTAGATCAAGTGCTTTCTGTGGGCAAATCACTACTCCCTACTGTATGAAGGCAAAATGAGGTTGTAAATGTTAACAAAGCTGTGTAATAATGCAGTACATTACTTTTTCCATTCATATAACAACTGCATTTATGCTTGTACTAGGAAACTTGACTAAGCAATATCTGTGGTGCCACGCAGCACTGGTGTGTCACTGACGTAATGAGGCTGAGCCTGGGTTAATGTTCCGGTCTGTCTCTGTGTCACTGGAGTAAAGAGTGTGAGTCACACACACACACACACACACACACACACACACACACACACACACACACACACACACACACACACACACACACACACACACACACACACACACACACACACACACACACACACACACACACACACACACACACACACACACACACACACACACACACACACACACACACACACACACACACACACACACACACACACACACACTCCCAGTCATCCGCACCGGACAAATCAACCTTATTGTTGGCAGTGATCCAGAGCTCCGGAACTATCATCATGCCACCGAGCCCCAGCCATCGCCTCTAAAGTCTTTCCCGATGAGGGCTCTTATATGTCAAGGCTCATCAAAAATAATTTTTCTGCTGGTCCAGGTTTAGACTAGTGCTAGTGCCTATATTATATATTATATTACTGCTAATATATGCACATTTTATTTCTAGAAATTCTATTTTTAGTAACATAATTTAATATGTCCAAAAGAAACATATTTTTCATCACATGCTGTCTTTTTACAAAAAGTTATATTAATATATAATAATTATTAGTTAATTAATAATTTAATTGCAATACGAATTTGTAAAACTGGGAAACTGTGCATCTATTTTTAGCGGTCAGAAATAATATTTTTTTATAATTCTATTTAGATCTATATATTTTTAAATATTTCTTAGTGATTATTAGGCTCTTTACAAAAAGGTTACATGCATGCATATTAATTATTAGTTAATTAAGTTGAATAATTTTAAATAATTCAATTTGTAATATCGGATGGGAAATTGTACAGCAATTTTTACATGCCAGAAATAAATATATTTTTACTTTTATTTATATCTATATATTTTTACATAACATATTTTGCAGTTATTATTAGGTTTTCTTTACAAAATCTTATATTTATCTACATTAATTATTAGTTAATCATTTAAATTCACAATATGAATATGCAATACCAGTTGCTGCTATTTTTCAGAAAGAAATACATTTTTAAGTTCAATTTAAATTTATATATTTTTATATTTATTTAATTCTATATACTTTAATAGAGTAATTATTGTTTTTTTTTTTATAAAATTTAATATATATATATATGTATATTAATTATTAGATGTTTTAATTTTTTAATACTTTAACTTGCAAAATTAATTCACAAAAATCATTTGGAAATTGCGAAGCTACAATTTAACTCCACAATAGCTCTAAACTCACTTTTACTACAGCATGAGAATTTGTTAACGAATTTCAACTACTCACTGCAAAGTGCAATAATGTGGCTGCTGTCTTCATGTACAAACTTCTTGGTCACTGCCTCCTCCATAATCTGCTTCACCTAGACATGGAAAGACAAGTAATTAGGAGCGGCAAAGACTGGCAAAAAATAACGGCATTATGGCAAGTCAAAATTCTTGGAATCAGGTGCACAAAAGCAACTAATTAATCATAACAGCGTAACCACAAATGCTTTAATTAGCATCATTCAATTGATAAGTTTCCCTGGGAGTGCAAGGAACTGTGTAGAATGAGTCTTTGTCA
Source organism: Sinocyclocheilus anshuiensis (assembly GCF_001515605.1). NCBI lineage: Eukaryota > Metazoa > Chordata > Actinopteri > Cypriniformes > Cyprinidae > Sinocyclocheilus > Sinocyclocheilus anshuiensis. The sequence continues at coordinate 1,101,441 of NW_015551101.1, read as the reverse complement.
CATTTTTCTCTTCCAACTGTGAGTACTACAGCAAATCCCAGACTAATTAATCACAATCCTTGCAGGCGGCTTTATACTGTTTATGTAATTTGAAGAACAGCAGAAGGGTAATTGTACCAATGAGGAGGAGCAAATTATGGGCATCTGCTGATTATATGGTATGAAATTTGCCACAAGGCCAACAGTCAGCAAAAGCAGGACAATTTAAAGAAATAGTTCACCCAAAAATGAAAATTCACTGAAAATGTACTCACCCTTAGGCCATCCAAGATGTAGATAAGTATGTTTTTTATCCAAAAAAGATTTAGAGAAATGTAGCTCACCAACTGATCCTCTGCAGTGAATGGGTGCCGTCAGAATGAGAGCCCAAACATCTGATAAAAACATCACAACAATCCACAAGTAATCCACACGACTCCAGTCCATCAATTAATGTCTTGCGAAGTGAAAAACTGTGCTTGTAATGAGCAAATCCATCAAGATGTTTTTAACTTCAAACCACTGCTTCTTGCTAAAATAAGAGTAATCTATCTAATATTGCTTTCTCCAATAAAAATAAAGAAATAATCTTGTCTGAATCAGGAGAGAAATATGCACTGATCAAGCACTGTTTGTGGAAAGGGAAAACAGTTCTAAACGAATATGTCAGTGAATTTTGATATGAGAGGACAGACTTTTTCACTGGAGGAAGCATTATTATGGATTCATATTTTGGCCAGAAGTTTTAAAGTTTAAAGTTAAAATGTCTAATGATCTATTTGTTTCTTACAAACATGCAGATTTTCACAAAACATTAATTGATGGACTGGACTGGAGTGGTGTGGATTACTGTGATGTTTTAATCAGCTGTTTGGGCTCTCATTCTGACGGCACCCATTCACTGCAGATGATCCGTTGGTGAGCAAGTAATGTAATGCTAAATTTCTCCAAATCTGCTCTTATGAAGAAACAAACTTATCTACATCTTGGATGACCTGAAGGTGAGTAAATTGTCATTTTGGGCATGCTATTTTTTTAAAGGCTGATATTAAATATTTGCTGTTGTCCTTGGGATGAAATGAAAAATAGTAGTAGTTAAAATAGTTTTAAAACCTGTTCACTACAGCAGCCTGTTGCATTACATAACATGTCTCGAAAGACACGAGAATGGTTGGATGCTTTGAATAGTGCAAATGCTTCACATAGAGACATAGCTGACAGCGGTAACAATGGCATTAATGAAGTCATCACTCAAGGTTTTTTACAGCTGAAAAAAGGGGCACAACATGTGGAGAGATATCTTCACAATATGCTCAGTTAATACACCATCTAACGTCTGAACATACAAAGAGCTCTGGCATCCTATGCCCAATTTAAAAGGATATAGTGAACACCTACAAAGACAGACTCAATCACATGCACAGCTATAAAAAGAAAAGCCTATGAAGAAGAATGCAGTTCAAAATCTAAGCTCTTGACAGAAAATCTGACCAAAAAAAAATGGGGTATGCAGTTCTGCAGACACAAAAATATTTCGTAAATATTAAATAGATAGTTGCAAAATGGTGTAATGTTGCTCAATGCAGCTAATAAATATTGATGGGGAAAAAGCAGAGAACAGGAAAATGAAACTAAGTTGTTTTGCTCTTGTGGGAGCCATTTGTGACGATCCCTGCTTCATGCAGCTGTATTAATCGTCCACTGATGCAATTTAACTTCTTAGGTAGCTGCTGATGCTTTCAGTTCCTAGGCAACCAGAAGGCGGCTGACTGCAGCTTAAAGTGACAGAGACCTGGGATGTTACAAAAGAAAGTCAATGGAGGAACAAAAATCTAATCCTGTGTGTATTGCAGGACTGTTATAACCTGTATGCATTGTAAATATTCATTCAGATACTGTATTTCCTCACTATATATATGATGCTTAAAATAGCTGAAAACCAAAAAAGTGAGGTCTTTTGTAGAGATATGTATATATAGAGATCTGTATTTCATTTTATATATCATAATGTCATAAATATGTACTTCTGGTTCCCATAGACATATAAATGTGCAATGACCTGCAGGAGAAGCACTATTAATCAATGGAAATCAATGTTACACTACGTTAACTAAAGAGTCCAGGACATCTCTGTGGAGGAAATGACTCATTTTAGAAGTAAAAATAGGTTATTTGAATGAATATGACGCACAAAAGTTCATTAAAACTTGATGAATGAGATTATGTTAAAAAATGATTTTTGTTATTAACCCAGGCCACTGAGCCACCTGAGGCCAGATACCTTAAGAATTTAATTATCACATCCATGATATTAGACATGCCCTTAACTATCATGAGACATGATGTCTGCCAGGACTGTGCATTAAGTTCAAGAGGCTGAATCAGCTATGTGGACACAGTCTGTTCTGACACATGAGACATGCTGGTACCAATTTAGGACATCTATTCTTTGCAGCAATTCATTCAAGATTTCTATTATTCATGAGGGCCGGATTTAAAACTAGCATTCCCTGCACTGTGGGGGAAAAGATAAGAATTAATTACACTGATATAAAAGAATGTAACAGCTTCTCCCGCTGTACAGTTCCTGGAGTTATTACATTTGAAACTCTGTGAATGTGAAGTCTTATCAAATAATTATTACAAAATATGCTCAAGAACAGCTCATTCATATTTATCTCTGACTAGTTATTTTGATTTGGCATAAAATGGTTAGTACAGAATTTTTAATATATGGTTTTACTCCTTTTTAGATTAAAATAATACCTTGGATGAATCTGTTTTCCATTACAAGCCTATCTTGAATCTGATTGGTCGATCACAACATTGAGTGGGCTAATATATTTGTATATTAACTAAACTAGATTGGTCGATCACAACATTGAGTGGGTTATTAATATATTTGTATATTAACTAAACTAGATATTTCTGCTGCACTGTCCAGAAGTTATTGTTTTCTACACTTTATTGGACTATTATTCTTAGAGGAAGCTTTATACGCACATTTAGAAGTAAATTAATAATTTTAAATTAATGTCATGTTTTTATTTATTTTTAAGCAACAATGTAGTAAGTGCAACAGCAAAAATATTTCATTACACTTCATGTAAACTTGACTTAACTTAGTCATATTAAACTGTTTTCATTAATGAGTTTGAAGCCAGTTTAACCTATGGTGTGTGAACCAACAATGGCCATACTGGTCTTATATAATGCAGATATGAATTTGACTGTATGATAACCCCCTCACATTAAACTTATTTGATCATTGAAATTAACGTGTAACCGCTCAAAAATAGGTTCATGTGGCATTCCATTTCCACATGAGAAAGTTTCTCTGCGTGTGATAAAAAGAAAATAAACCCAGATCAAAACAGGTAACATGCAGAGCAATCAATGCAACGATCTCTTCTAATCTAGTCAAATAATAAAGTAGCGCGCTTTCTCTTACAGTCGTGTTATAAATAAACCTAGCGTGCTCTGAGCGCTCAGCCCCTCAATGTCTGTCAATGGAAATTCGATGTCAACTCGTTTTTGTTTACATTGCAATAGGCTAGGAGCATATTCGACACTAAAAACGTACTGACTTTTAGACTGTATTTAGCCATTTGCAGAAGGCACAATCTATTGATCACCGCAGAAACCATTGATTAAATCGTCTCCCATCGCTACATTAAGTTACAGGCGGATGAAGAAGGAAATAGCCGACCTCTCCAGCGCTACAGGTGAAAGTGTTTGAATGTAAACCTCTAAGAAATATAATAGCCTACCTGAGCACTCGTAAATGCAACTCGTTTATACATTAATTCATCACTGTACGTTAAGCATCAGCGCATCCGAAACTTATATGCATGCACTAAATCAGATGCAAAGCATGCATGCGAGCTGATCGTGCACGCATGTTTTAGCATTCAATCAAAACTAAGACAAGAAATAAATGAATTGCACTCACTTCTCTTTTGACGTTCCATAGTAATTTATCTTTAAATTCTTCATCTGTAGTCGAACCCATTGTCCCTGACTGTTAAACAACCCAAGTGCAGCATAAACTGGCTGGAGGCATAAATCTGAACGGCTCGCCTGCCTTTAGTCCCAGTATTTCTAATTTGCTTTATCCTTCCTTCCTTTTCCTGTAAGTGTGTACCGACAGCTGAGCATTGACGCATCTAAGCACTGCCGTAGCGCATCGTGAAGCCATCTTCGGTTCCTTTATGACGCAATCACCGCTGGCCCCGCCCCCTTGGCATTGTTGATCAATGGGATAAATCTCTTCACGCGCCGATTTATTTTTAGCTCCCCTCCACATTTGACAGCTCAGATGGCGGCGCCTGTGGTGGTTCAACTAATCAGGCATTGTCATTAGGCGTTCAACAAGACATGGTGTTCATATGAACTACTGGATGAAAAGATACGTGATGCATGATGGTTATAGTCTCACATCCATCCTATTATGGAAGGAACAGCTGGGTATATAAATGGCACAGGTGCAGCCAACTGGAAAAAAATAACCAGTGTTGGGGGTAACTCATTACAAGTAATGAGAGTTACGTAATCAGATTACTTTTTTCAAGTAACTAGTAAAGTAACACATTACTTTTTTAATTTACAAGAAAATACTTAAAGAAATGAACATTCAATTCACGGGCAACAGCTCTGGTGGACATTCCTGCAGTCAGCATGCCAATTGCACACTCCTTCAAAACTTGCAACATCTGTGGCATTGTGCATTGTGTAACGCGAAAGTAACGCAAAAGTAATATAACACATTACTTTCCATAAAAAGTAACTAAGTAACGTAATTAGTTACTTTTTTTAGGCAGTAACGCAATATTGTAATGCATTACTTTTAAAAGTAACTTTCCCCAACACTGAAAATAACTAGCACAAATTTAAACTACTGAGTTGATATTAAACATTTCAAAGCTGTTTAAGGGGTTTGTGGTACAATTTATTTATAAATTAATCAACCCCAAAATGAAAATTTGCCTAATATTTATGTAGATATAGTTTAGTTTGTTTCTTTATCGCAAAAGATTCAGAGAAATTTAGCATTACATCACTTGCTCACCAATGGATCCTCTGCAGTGAATGGGTGCCGTCAGAATGAGAGCCCAAACACCTACTAAAAACATCACAATAATCCACAAGTATTCCATAGGACTCCTGTGCATCAAGTACCGTCTTGTGAAATAAAAAGCTGTTTGTTTGTAAGAAACAATTCCATCATTAATGCATTTTAACCGCATCCATAATGCATAACAACGCTTCTTACATCAGAAATCCACTGACATATTTGTTTAGAACAGTTTTTGATCTGCACAAATTTCTCCCGATTCAGCTGAGATGACTTTTTCACTGGAGGAAGCAATATTATGATAAAGCACACATATTTTAGGTAAAAATGTCTTGATGGATTTACAAACTTAAAATAGAAATAAATGGAATATTTAAACATGCAAACAAGCATCTTTTCACTTCACAAGACATTAATTGATGGACTGGAGCGGTGTGGATTACTTGTGAATTATTGTGATGTTTTTATCAGCTGTTTGGACTCTCATTCTGACGGCACCCATTCACAACAGAGGATCCGTTGGTGAGCAAGTGATATAAATTTCTCCAAATCAGTTCCCATGAAGAAACAAACTCATCTACATCTTGATTGGCCTGAAGGCGATAATTGTTTTCATTTTTGGATGAACTATTCTTATATCTACTGTGAAAGTTACCAGATAAAAATAAAATACATTTAATTCAAATAAAAAACACACGAAAGATGACAATTTTAAAAATGTCTTCTTTTTTTTTTTGTTCATACATTGACAGTCAAAGGGGTCCAATGTTGTTTTGGACCATACTAACTTTAAATGTATGGGCAAATAAACCTGAATTATTGTTTAAAGGATTTTTCATTTTTGGGTGAACTACCCTTTAAGTTTAAGAAAATATGTGTTAAATAACTAGAGCAGGAAACTTTTAGGTCACAGTCATTCATTCATTAAGTATTAAAAACACATTTCTTTTCATCTTAGTAGACAAAAATCAAACACTACAACCTGATTTTTCTAAATGCAACGCCCCAAGTCCATATACATGATTTCTTTTTTCATCAAATCACAGTACTTGATGATTAATGTAGGCATAAGGCAGGATTGTAACAGAGTATATGATCCTGTACGGTTAGCAGAAACAGAGTGACGTACTTGGCAAATTCATCTTGGCAAGATGTTATCAAAACATTATATGATTAGGTTAGAAACTACTGTTTAAAACATAGTGTTTTCCTAAAAACAACAAAATAATGAGGTAAATAAATTAAAATATAGGAACTGATGCTAATTCATGATCAACTTTTTGTGTTATGTTCACATTAATGTTCAAGCCTCATTTCATCCAAAACTTTGATTGGCTGCAATATAACAAAGAGTGAAAAATTGAAGGGGGTCTGAATACTTTCCGTACCCACTGTATATATATAAAATGTCTTGGAAGCCTCAATTCACAGTTAGGCTAATGTCCAAGTGGTCTGTCATCATAAGTGCTGTATCTTTTAATGTGGATGCGCCGCACGCGCTCCCTCAGCTCCACGGCTTCCTCCTCTTCACTGTGTGAGCAACAATTGTTCCGTCTGCGGGTGGCCTCCAACAGGGAGTTATCTGGGACTGGGAGAGTCTCATAAAGCAGGGCATTTAGCGTCTCCTCGTAGATCCGTGCTTCTGGAAACTCAACCTGAGCGCATTACCAGAGTTCTTCTTTGACACGTTCAAACAGTGTCTATAGAAATACCTTTTCAAACGAGACTTACCTTTGTCTGCTTCTTCTCAGTAGCATAAACGATGGATGTGCAGCAGACTTCTGCTAGCTTACGGCTCTGTCCGTAAAAGGACCAGCAGCAGATCTCATCTCCGATGACATCTTTAATGAAGAGCACACGACTGCTGTAACTCAGAGACAGCTTCTCAAACAACTCGATATTCTTGAGTAGGTTGTCATCCGAGTTGCTTTTGAGGAAGATAAACACCAAACAAAAAGACAATAAGAACACTAGAAGCCAACTGAATTTCTCAAAAAGGAAAATCATGTTGAATGTTAAAGCACTGGTATTTACCTGGTATAGGAATATTTGTTGTTACCTCGGTTGTAAAGCAGTTTTACAACAGGCTATAAGTGGAACAATAATAATGGCAAAAGACATTCAGAGTTGCAGATTATCTTGCTTTATATGTGAACATAAAACAAACCCCAAAAAACAGGGACACAAAAAGCACTCCATGAAAGTCTCACCCTTACGCAGCCTTGTATCAGCCTCTCTTCCTCTTTAGGAGATGTTATGACTGGGATAACACACAAAGCCTTTTCTTCATTATCCTACCAACAAACAAACAAATAAATAAATAAATGGACCGATCTCACAAACCTGACAAGAAATATCTGGGTCATATTTCACCCCAAAATTATTATTATTGTTGTTGTTATTATTATTATATTTTTTAGACATAAAAAAAATGAAGTTTGCATTTAGGACCATTTAAAAAGTTTGCATTAATTTCAAAGGTCCGCAGTCAGTAAGATGTTTTCTCAAAGAAGTGAAGACATTTATTAAGCAAACTTGTGCATCATGTTTATTCATTTTTTCAAAAGTGACAGTAAAAACTTTAATAATGTTACAAAAGATTTCTATTTCAAATCAATGCAGTTTTTAAGCTTTCGATTCGTCAAAAAACCCTAAAAAAAACGCCTTACAATTTCCACAAACATTTTTTTTTTGCTCAAATTAATTCAGCCTTTCTGAGAGTAAGAGACAAATACATAAAAAACTTTTGACATACCCAAAATTGTATATTATTATATGATATTACAAGACTTTGCCCCAGTTTCCATTACCATAATGCACCCTAACCTTTAACATTCCCATTATTTTCAAACAGGATTATCATTACTACAATAGGCCTACATGTTTTATTTTACTGCTCTACAGTACACAATGATTAGTCTTAATTAAAATTATCATATATTTGAAGCAGTAAAACAAATTCTACCCAGATGTAAAGTATTTAAAAATGTAAATAATATATCTTTTTTTTCCACATTACAGTAACAAGAATGATAGAATCTTATTTGCATTACAACAATAAAATGTGTAGGAGATACATGCTTGCTTTAAAATGGCACAATTTTAAATATCTAATTTCATTCTTTTAATTTTGGTATGAAATATAATCTGAATATTTTCATGAAAATCACACAAAAGCAAGAATAATCAGGAAAGTCTCCACCAACCTGCAGGGCTCTCTGGCACAAGTCTATCAATCCCTGGATCTGATAATACTTGGCTTCTGCTAGGAGCTCCATGATACCGTGTCTGCTCTTGGGCAAGGTCACAAATCCATCACGGAGATAGCTGAGAACCGAACCAAAGTGTTTCCCACAGCGATCTATTAGAATCCAACCTTTAAAAAAAAGCAGAATTCACATAACAACATCAGCACTGCAAACCAAGGCTAAAGTGGTTACATCATATCTCGGCACTGTCTAAATAACTCACCTTCCTTATCAGTGAGCACCTCCATCTTGCCGCTGAACATGGATCGCAGGAGTGTGTCCTGTCGGGTGAGCACTTGCAGTGTGGAATAGTAAAGATTTCCGCCAACATTGAGCTGCACGTACTTGTTGCCAGTGACACCGCGGTAATTGCAGGTGTTAGTCTTGGGGCAGGCCACTGAAGAGACTGACACAATGGGCCCGGTTTGCGGTTGAAGCTGGGGCAGGCAGCTCTCTCCTGACATGTCCCGCTGTAGGTAGATAACCACCCTGCACACGATAGGTCTGATTTCCCCCGCCGTGGTGAATGCTGCTGCGCAGGCTGCTAGTGATGCAAAACCTACATGCTACACATCACATAAAACAACATGCATACAGCATTTATTGAAATCATTTATAGACCTTATATATATATATATATGTATGTGTGTGTGTGTGTGTGTGTGTGTGTGTGTGTGTGTGAAAGCTTTCCAATATGGTAAAACCATGCAATGACTACCAATGATAACAGCAAATATGACCTTGTACTATAAAGACTGAAAGTGTCAGTCAATCTAAAGTGACAAATATTGAATTTATATTGTGTATATCTTGACTATTAATACATTAACTTTTTCTGTTGTTGCATTGCTACTAAACTAGAAACGTCTGTACTTGTGTTTACAAACAGGCAACGCAAACGTGTCTGGTTAGGACGCAAAAAGCCCAATGACAAAATATTTCTGGGCTGTGGTTAAGTTTAATGCTAAGCTAGAACTAGTTTAATTCGTTTAATTCGTCACATAAAATAGTTATAAGTGAAGGTAAGTTTATCGCCATGAAGAAACTTTCCCAAGCTAGAAAACTCACCCACCGTTCTTCAGTAACTCGTGGGCGTTTAACTGAACACGAAGACTTGATCAGTTCGACCGTTTTACTTCAACCATATTTGATAAGAAGAAAACAAATAGCTCTATCAAAAAGCTCTATCTGAATATATACAAAAGTAAAAAACACTTTTAACTTCTACCTTCAGTGATAACAGAACGGTGTCGATTGTTCTTCTTCTTTGAAAGAACAGCAACAGGTTAAATCGTGATAAGGATCTACTGCCACCCATTGGCTAGTGCAGGGATCGTCAACCTACCAACCCCTTTTAAAATGCTTTACTTTGTAAAATATCTTTAATAAATAACATTAGCAAACAATACGAAGTTAAACCGAGCTTCAGTTAACTAGCTTACCTTTTTATCCATTCCATGTCCTGAAATCATGTTTATTAAGGATCTATAACAGGATTTTTCACATGTAATAACTTTAACTAAAAACATTATCCAACATTGTTACTTGATATTGTACTTTCTATTTTTGCTAATTTTTATTTGTTTGTTTGTTTAAAATGTTGTACATACCTTCTTCATGTTTTGTTCAATATTATATTTTATTCAATATATATAATAAATATTCAATAATGTTTTTTTTTTCATTCATGTATTCCTACAACACAGGCTTGGCATTTCAAAATAGTTATTAAATTTCACAAGTATTAAGTACCTTTATTTTGAAATGCATACCCATATAACAGTGAATTCTAGATTTGTCGATATATATTATGTATATCTCCATAGGATGCCATATTTGTATCATTATTATATCTGTTAGCCATTATACAGTATCTGATATTATTATTAAACCAAGCATTGCATTTAATTAAGATATTTGTAGTAAAAATATTGAGAACTTTTAACAGCTTTTGACGGTGGACGTGACGATATTCCAAGACCAGCCTTCGCGTTGCAGTTCCTGGGTCCGATTGGCTCTCTCTGCCTGCCAATCACAAAAGACGCAACCAATCAAACTCGTTTGTCCTTTCCACTCGCTCTCAGTGCACTAGCTGCATCATATTCAAGATGTCGGCGGTGTCTGTGTATCACATGTGTGTCCGGGCGAGCCGGGGCCTACTCAGACTGAGGCAGGGGGCCAGAGGCTCCACAGCCCCTGCGGTGCTGGATGTTGTCAGGACTCTCTCCTCTGACACATCTAGTAGCAGTGCCACTGGAGGACTGGCCCAGGCAATACTGCAGGAGAGGCTTCAGCAGCAGCAGAAAAGCCAGGTGAGCGCTATGACCGCCTGACATTCCTGCATGACAGGGTATTAGACAGCCAGTTATTGCGTTATGGAAAAAAATATGTACATTCTTACATGTTAGTACTTAGGCGTTGAGTGTATTGATGAATAAATGACCCCAACTTGTCAAATGGTTAGGTCTGGTTAGTAAAGGTTGACAGGTGGTGGTTTGAATGAAGTCAGACATGCAGTCTGAGTTATGTATGACAGAGCAGTAACATTGATTACATTTTCATATAATCAGTAGAAATCAGTGCATGTTATAACATTTATTCTTAAATATGTAGCATAAATGATTGCAAAGGACATAGCTGGATTACAAATTCTAGTTATATGAGTTTCTGTAAACCTGCCATATGAAATAATAGTCAGAAAAATCTATTACTTTTAAATGGAACAGTTTATTTACTCTTTATACGAAATATAAAAATAAAATAAAAACATTTTGTTTTATGTTTTAGTTTTATGTTTTGCATCATATTTGATACATCACATATGGCTTTTATGGTTGCCATGATGATAATTTAGAAGCCTTCGAAATTCATGTTTCAAATATGATGCATGCTTTATAAGGTTAAAAAGTTTGTTCATAATGCAAAAAAAAGTAACATTACAATTGAGTGTTGTTTACATTTATTTTTTATGACTTTCCCATTGGAGCTGTATCATGCAAGGTCTGGAGCCCTCTTTTGACGGTTGAATGCAGATAAGGGCTGAAGGCTGAATGTCTGTCAAAGGACAATGGGTCTCACTGAGTGACAGCTCCTCAGAACATTCAAAATAATGGAATTGGTGCATATTAGAATAGAAATTAGTCATAGAAATTAGTATTCAAACTGGCTGCTGTGTAACGTAAGATTTGGGATTCTTGTTGAGAAATTGGCTTAAAGTTTAGTCAGTTAATGCTCAGGATCCCAGGCAAATGTAAAGCAGGATGCTTTTAACACATCGTTCACAGGGCCAGCTTCCTCCAGAGGGTGATGACTCGGGTGACAAGAAAAATGAACAGGGTGAGGACAAGAAACAGAAAGAGAACACCGCATATGCTAAGAAGGTGGTCCTTCGGTTAGCAGGAATTATGGGACTTGGAAGCACAGTCGGCATCGTGTACATATTCGGTGAGTTTGCCTGTTGCTTTCTTATGACTGGCATGTTCATAACATTTCTCATAACATTTATAACATTTTTAACTGGCATTGTTGGATTATTCTTTGGATTGTTCTGAATTATAAGAATTTTTGGATGTCACTGGTTACTGTATTTTGTATAAAAAACATCATATATGTGCTACTCTGGTGATTTATTTTATTTGATTAAATATTTTATTTTTGTATTGGAGGATTAAGTTGTGTTAAAGGTAAATATTTATTTAACCTGCATATTTACTATTATTTATTTTATTTGTGTTTTTACTGCTTACTAATCATTTAACATGTGTTTACATACAAGTTCAAATTATTTTATATCATTATATATTAGGGGTCGACCGATATGTGTTTTTCAATATATATAAACAATTTATTATTATTTTTGCTTAAACTCAGTTTAAAATCATGACTCAAATTATTAATGTTTCTGGTCTGTAGGTAGCAATTCTGTGGATGAACAAGGAAATAAGGTAAGCATGAACTTTCACAAAGTCAGGTTTTAAGACTTAATAGTTATATTTGTCAAGGAATCGTTAAGCAGTAGTTCACCGTATGTTTTAAAATCACCCATACATCTTTTATACATATTCTAATGAGCTAAGAATTTCACCAACTTCTCAAGAAAGAGAAAAAAAAAGTTAATACAACATTAGCTGAATAGATTTACTTAGCAGTTTAAAAGTATCTTAATGGTGATAGTTAATGCCAAAACACTTCCCAGCTGTTCATCTTTTCCCTCCATTTTTTCTTATATGGTAATTTTAACAAGCTCTAAGCCACACTATTTCCCATGGCACACTTTCTCACCTGCACTCCCCCACCAGTCTCTTTCTATTGATACTACAATTGCTTTTGCATGGCAGACAGTTCAATCAGGTATCGGTGTGAAGATTTTCACTCTGTATGGCACACTTCTCAAAGTGCTGTGAATTTCCTTTCTTCAGCAAGCAGACTTCTAGCACCTCTCGAGGTGGCCCACTTCAAACGACTCGCTTTACAAAGGCAGTCTCACAGGAGACCGGAGTGAAATGTGCTTTGATTGTTGGTGTTGCGTTTTATACCTCTCTTGCCTATGCGAAAGACCTGTACTACTGTAAGTGTAGCTTGACCATGATGTTGTGACAAGAACCGATTTTTTTTTTTCATTTCAAATTCTCAATGTCATAGTGAATTATTATTGTATATTGTGATTTATCGCAACATCTTCATCCAAAATTGAACATTGTCATTATTTACTGACTTTCTATTCCAAACTTGTATCTTTTTAAGGTGTTAAAGGCGTAAATGAGCATTTAAGCTTGTTTGTCATATAAAAGATCAACTTAGCAAGGTCTTGTAATCTTTCTGGAAGCCACCCACCTTTAAAGAGGCACACTTCACAAGTAGATGCCAAACACACCTAGTCTGGAGGCATGTGCCAGAGGTGTGAATTCAGGAAGGTGGTCACTTTAAAGAGCACACCTCCACCTTTGACGTCCTGTTTTGTTTTGTCCTGTATGTTAGAGCTCACTTGTAAGGGCACACTTCACAGGTCAGTATGATTTCACGGGAGTTCAGAGGGCCGTTGGTGCCTGATTGCGTACCTCATCCATTATATTGAGTTTTACTGTTCTCAGCTCTTGTGATCTTATTGTGAGCATGAGACCTTTATCCTGTTCCCGTACTGTACATTTTTCTTTGTCTCAGGGACTGGCTTTAATGATCGGTCTAACACATTTATTTTTTTTTTATCTTCCTGTAAATTACAAGAAGGGAGAACAAGAAAAAAACATTATAGCAGAAACAGCTGTACATTTATATACACTACCATTCAAAAGTTTGGGGTCGGAAGGTCTTTTATGCTCATTTAATTTATCAAAAATACAGTAAAACAGCAATGTTGTGAAATATTTAGGGGTGACCCCGAATAGTCAAAGATTCGATGCTTCGATTGGAGGAGCCTGATTCGACACTCAATCTCACAGTCGAATATTCGCAGAGGTCTTATGATCATGCCATTTTGGCTGTATGGGGTTGCTCAATGTCTGATTTCACATAGAACTACCGGTTTTCTGCCAATAAGTTAATATACAGCCTATTATGAAAATTCTGTAAATAAGAATCTAAAAAGAAAGAAGCTTTTAATAATTTTTTTTTACGTGCATGAATATATCCAACCACCCTGTGACAGATTTAAGTTTCACTTTCCATAATCCGTGACTGACAGAGGAGCATCGTGGCGCGGCAAGGATTTAAATCTTTAACAAGACTCAAACTGTCACAGGCAGAGTGAAAGACTGGATGTTTTTCCATCAGATAGGATACAAGTGATTTCAAAACCTTTCAGCCGGTTCTAATTTGACTTTTGCATGCTGTGAACATAGGTGCTGATCCCGTGGGTGCTTGGGAATGGCTGAGTACCCATGTAAAAGCTTGTGATATTATCTATTCACTATCATATTGGCGAAATTGATCTGGCAAACTATCTAATGCATACTTGTGTTTGCGCTCTGAGGAGAATCAAAAGGTTTAATTTTGTCCAGTGCAAATCCTCTCATTGTAAAAAAAACTTAATGAGATCACAATATAGAAAAGGGTTAACTTTTTAGTGATTATAAAGGCAGTGCTGTTTGTGTGCTTTCTACTCTATAGCCTTTAGTCCATTCAGAATTTGTATAGAACTTTTATTTTTTGGCCACCTACATGCTGCAAAGTTTCAAAAATGATATCCGCATATTTATGCAGGATTCAAACTCGAAAGAGCAATGGACGGGACAAAAATATACATGGAAATGTATGTGAATTGAGGCTAGAGCACACTTTCTGAAGCACCCGCAGTATTTAATTCTGGAACCAGGCCTGGATAAAACTATTAGGCAATCGCATGGAGTTTTATGTGGCTGTAGGCTATGCTTCAAAGTCTGAAAAATTAGCAGGATATTTGTTAATTTCTTCTGTGAAAATCAGTTAGAGGAAACATGCACATGGGCTTCATCGAATACTGCTTGCATCTGTTGATTTCATCTTATGTGGATTATTTGGTTTTATTTAGTGCAAATCTCCAGTTTCATCAGCTCTGATACGTAATAAACAACATGATATGCTGCCGGCTAATGTTAACTATCTTTTAATCAAAACATAAAACATTATTTACCCGTTTGTATCTGCGAGTTACACATTTTCCCTGTGTGTTAACGTCAGTATTTATAACTGTCAAATATCTGACTACTTGACTCTTGGTAATGTATTTTGCCCCCGCCCCCAAACATATGATTCGACTATTGGCAAGATTTGACAATTCTGATTCGACTATGTAAATCCTTAGTCGGGGACACCCCTAGAAATATTATTACAATTTAAACAACTGTTTTCTATTTTTATATATTTTAAATATGTATTTTATTCCTGTGATGGTACAGCTGAATTTTCAGAAGCCATTAATCAAGAAAATAGTTGTGCTGCTTAATATGTTTGTAGAAACCATAATACAGGTTTCAGGAATCTTTGGTTAATAGAATGTTCAAAAGAACCTGATTTATTTAAAATATAAATCTTTTGAGACATTATAAATATCTTTACTGTCACTTTTGAAGAATGTTCAAATATTAAGACATCCTTGTTTAATAAAAGTATTAATTTTGTTTAAAAAAATAATGATCCCAAACTGGGGTGTATTACTATGTTTTACATGCGCCTCAGTTTCTTAATTCTTTCTGCCAAAAAGATCTGTTAGCTCTAAAAACAAGTTATGATTTACACAATGGACTTTGGATAAACAAATTATGAGCAACATTACAGTAGCCTAAATTTAGTGTCGAGATTATTTGGTAAAACTTTAGATAGGATTCAGTTAACATTAGTTAACGCATTGGTTGTCATGAATACTGGATGTAACGATATCAAAATCTCACGATGCGATAATATCTCGATATGAAGTCCACAATACAATATTATTGCAATATTTAAAAAAAAAAAAAGACAAATGAAAACTTGGAAAAAATTTTAATTTTGTACATTTTAAAGTTAAATTATTCTATCTAATGCACTTTGAGAGTTCAAAATGAAGAGCTTCAACCCATGTTCTTAACTAAGAAAACTTAAGTCAGAAAAAAGTCAGTGAATTGGCTTGTATCTGAACTTTAAAGGGAACTCAACCCTCTTTTTATTTCTGGTATACTGTCTCAAGTCTAAATTACATTCACACTGGTGTTTTAGGAAGCCAAATAAATTAGAATATAATAATAATAATAACAACAGTTTTATATTATTGTTATTCCTATGACAGTAATAGCCATATATTGTAAAACAATTGCATGGTAAAATAAATGAAAATGAATTTCATAGGTATATTATTTTTGCTTTACACTACAGTAGGGAAATTACAATACTTCTTTCCTAAGTTCTAAACTTAGATATTTTGAATTTGGACTAGGCTTGCCGCGATAGACGGTGCTGACGGTGATACCGGTGTTAAGCCGCAACACCGGTTATGTCACTTGCCCACCGCGGCACCGACCCCCACTGTCGTTTTGATTTTTTATAGTAATAAAAATCATTTAGTGTTCAGTAAAAGAACAGACACTACAATTAAAAACTGAACACGGCTGCTCAATGCAGCGTGCCGAACGACAGTCGCACCACAGATCAGATTTAATTTATCCAGTGAGGAGAGTGAGTCGAGGTGACTGACAAGAAGAGTGGGGTGAGACAGACAAGATGATGGTGGATGATTTAGTTTTGAAACGAAATGCAAAAGCGCCTGTTTGGCAATATTTTGGATTTTGAAAAGCCTGTTGACTTTTGCCGTTTATCTAAGGAGATTTTTAAAGTTTTTTTAAACATTCGTTTCTTATTAAATTGGTTCCACATTATTTGCTGATTTTTACTTTATTTTAACTTTGTGTCATTTATTTATTTTATTTGACATCAAGGTGTATGCCGTGCCTCCAAGCTTTCTTACTCGTTTTGCTAATAAACGTTCTACGTTTCTTATTTATTTGGTTATATATTATACATGTTTACTTGGCCTATTTCCAGTTTTGTATACTTATTTAAACTTTATGTAAGTTATTTGTTATTTTATATTAGGCATAGCCTGCCCTA
>NW_015551101.1:1081874-1084025 GCF_001515605.1 Sinocyclocheilus anshuiensis | reverse complement strand
TAGTTTCATAGAAAGAGAATGATGTGGGCCGAATGAGTCGCTGTAGAAATAGAATACTTTAATGTTTGAAAATGAAATAGCTCAGCACAAGAACCAACGCAAATGCAATGACATGTGAAATAAAACATGATCATGTTTGAAAGAAGAGTGGCTTGTTTAAGAGATGGAAATATGATGATGAGCACAGAACGGTAGTGATGGGAGAAACGAACCATTTCGATTGAACCAATTGCTTCGCAAAATGATTCACTGTTTCGAAGCGCTCAAAACACCACACGCTGATGATGCCTGCTGGTCAAAACTGTGTAAATTAGGGATGTAACGATATTATCAATACCATGATATCGCAATAGCAAAAGTGTCTCGATATTATCGTGGTCACATGACGATATGAAACGATAGGCCTTCTGGGCAAAAACTGTAGTTTTTAAAATATATGTATACTTCTTATTAGGCTTGCTGCGATAGACGGTGTTTTTGGTTATACCGGTGTTAAGCCGCAACCCCGGTTACGTCATTTGCCTATCGCGGCACCGCCCCCCACCGTCGTTTTTATTTTTTTATAGTAACAAAAATCATTTAGCCTAGTTCAGTTAGAGGACAGACACTTTTAAAAACGAAATGCTCAATGCAGCGTGCCGAACCGTGCGCGAACGACAGTGCACCACGGAGCAGGAAATTTATCCAATTTATCCAGTGAGGAGAGTGAGTCGAGGTGACTGACAAGAAGAGTGGGGTGAGACAGACAAGATGATGGTGGATGATTTAGTTTTGAAACGAAATGCAAAAGCGCCTGTTTGGCAATATTTTGGATTTTGAAAAGCCTGTTGACTTTTGCCGTTTATCTAAGGAGATTTTGGAATTTTTTTTTAAACATTAATTTCTTATTTAATTGGTTCCACATTGTTTGCTGATTTTTACTTTATTTAAACTTTGTGTCATTTATTTTATTTATTTTTTTACATTGCCGTGCCTCCCGTGCCTCCAAGCTTTCTTACTCGTTTTGCTAATAAACGTTCTACGTTTCTTATTTATTATTATACATGCCAGTTTTGTATACTTATTTAAACTTTATGTAAGTTATTTGTTATTTTATATTAGGCATAGCCTGCCCTATAGCATGGTGTCTTTTTATTTGTTTTGTTAATAAAAGTTCTATGCTTTATATATAGGCTAAAGTGAGTTTGACGTTGTATTTTGTTGTTGCATTCAAGCAATTGACGCGAACTGCCGCTAATTCGAAAGTGAAAGTAAAATGCTCACAGCGCTTTTAAGCTATTTAAAAGCGAAGGAAAGCGAGGAAAAGAGGGGAAATTCAAACAAACTAAAAAGGAACAATTGCTTTATGCCGAATTGCCACTATTTGAAAGGGAAAGTAAAATGTGCACACAGCTTTTACAAGCTATTTAAAAGCGAAGGAAAGCGAGGAAAAGAGGGAACGCCCCTGCCCCCACGGTGATACTGGTATTACCGGAGTTGTCACACGTCGATTAACCGGTGGGAAAATTTCCTCACTGTCACAACCCAAATTTGGACTGCAGTAACCTAACCCAGTTAAACCGCTAGCTGTCAGCAATTCAAACTGCACTTTTAAGCTTTTATTTTGAAGAGAAACTCCAGCTTCAGTGAAAACAGTCTTGCAAAAACGAGTCTCACAAGTCTAGTGAAATGCTGTAATCATCTGCCACGAAAATATATGGAAGCATATGGGTAGCAAAATTCATTTTGAAATGTAATATGCAAAATGACAACGCAATGTGTAAAGTGGCAATGTATTTCTTTATTTAAATTTACATTTTCCCATACATATGTGTGCAACATTTAGTGCAAAATGAAAATGAAAATTCAATTATAGAATTTACATTTGCCATTTCCTACACTAGTTTTAATATATAAATTAAAAACATATTTGAATGCTTTATAAGTTGCAAAATTAAAATAGTTTGAGCCCGATTGAGAAGCAGAGGATATTATTGAAGAGGATCGTGCAGAACCTGTGCAAGCACGGCTTTTAATGGTCGGCCTATGTTTTTGTTTGTTGTTGTCTCATACTTTTAGATACGCTGTTATTTGTGAATGCTACTGCTTATGTTAGCTTTTAATATACGGTTTTATCCTGATTAAAGCTTTAATACAGTACGGCAACTGCAC
>NW_015551101.1:1080738-1081390 GCF_001515605.1 Sinocyclocheilus anshuiensis | reverse complement strand
AATGGTAGGCCTAAGTTTTTTGTTTGTTGTTGTCTCATACTTTTAGATACGCTGTTATTTGTGAATGCTACTGCTTATGTTAGCTTTTAATGTACAGTTTTATCCTGATTAAAGCTTTAACAGTACGGCAATTGCACGCGTGTCCATGTATAACGCTTCTCATAGCTATGTGAAAATAAGTGTATAATTGGAACAGTTCATTGTTGGAGCTGAGCTGAATGAGAGAGAGAGAGAGAGAGAGAGAGAGATGCAGAGCAGGGGGACGCGAGGAACAGTATTAAGAACCGCTGCTTTAGAACATTGATTTTGAAACTTGTGAATCCATTAGAATCGTTAGAAGACAGAATCGCGATTCATATATGAATAGATTTTTATGTGCACCTCTAGTTTTCTCTTCCTCTTCTCTAAAGCAGCGCAGCATGGCCTCGCCCCCTTTGCTGCCTTTTCCCGAGGGCGGGGTTTATCTGGGTTTGTGATGTCACGAACCCGTGAAGTAACTCGTTGTAGTCCCTACCAGCCGTTTTTGTAAGCATTAAACCGCCAGAATTTTAATAGACGATATCTCAGTTTGCATTGAACTTTCAGCTTCGTAACTTTGCAGATATTGTTTATGCTCAAACAGCAACATTACACACTAACTAACGTTAAAAAA
>NW_015551101.1:1078314-1080690 GCF_001515605.1 Sinocyclocheilus anshuiensis | reverse complement strand
TCTCTTCCCATAGACAGGCTTTTGTCTTTTTTTTTTTTTTTTTTGGCCAGGACAATTCAGAACCCTTTGCTTTTAAATGCAAGACAGAAAATGCTTAGTTTGGTACCATTTTATTTTCAATGTGCTTTGAAGTTTTTAAATGTTTTACATGTTTTTATGTATTATTTTTATTATTTTATTTTATTCTATTATTGTATTTTATTATTTTCTCTAGGAGGATTTGTAAATTGCTTTGAGCTTGTTTTTACATATATATGCACACGCGTCCATGTTTAACGCTTCTCATAGCTATGTGAAAATAAGTGTATAAATGGAATAGAGCTGATGATCTGAATGAGAGAGAGAGAGAGAGAGAGCGAGAGAGCAAGAGAGAGAGATGCAGAGTGTGTGCAGAGCAGGGGGACGCACGGAACAGTATTAAGAACCGCTGCTTTAGAACATTGATTTTGAAACTTGTGAATCCATTAGAATCGTTAGAAGACAGAATCGCGATTCATATATGAATAGATTTTTATGTGCACCTCTAGTTTTCTCTTCCTCTTCTCTAAAGCAGCGCAGCATGGCCTCGCCCCCTTTGCTGCCTTTTCCCGAGGGCGGGGTTTATCTGGGTTTGTGATGTCACGAACCCGTGAAGTAACTCGTTGTAGTCCCTACCAGCCGTTTTTGTAAGCATTAAACCGCCAGAATTTTAATAGACGATATCTCAGTTTGCATTGAACTTTCAGCTTCGTAACTTTGCAGATATTGTTTATGTGTGTAACGGCAACATTACACACTAACTAACGTTAAAAAAGTAAAATCGCAATCAACCACCCCTTTAAATGCCATTTTCCCTAAATGCATTTAGACTTAGGGGTAGGACACTTGAGATTGCATTTTTTGTGGCAAAATGCAGTGTGAATTTCAAAATGCATTCTATGCCAAATTTGCAGCAAAATGGTAGCAAAAATGGTGATTTAAATGTCTTTTATTTTTCTTAAATATCTCAGTTCACAGATATTGATAATACCGTTACATTCCTAATGAATACCCAATTCAACTAATAATGAACATCAATTGTTTTTTGACCGCATTTATTAATCTAGGTTAATTTCAGTTTATATACTATTGTTCAGTTGTTTGTTCATTTATAACTACTAATGGTTTATAGTTTTGCAGATTAACATGTGTTAATCTAGGTTAATGTTAAATAATGCTATAAAAGCTGTATTCATTGTTAGCTCATGAAACCTGATGCATTATAATGAAGTTACCAAAGAGGAAGTCAAACTGGAATGCTTTGGTGTTATTAGTTTAAACAAAAAGACCAAAATATCAACCTGTTTTGTTTACTGTCCTAATTTTAACTAGCATTTAAAGCACTTAACTGTTTGTAGTTAACACTACTCAAAGTAGCTAATAAAATGGTTGGCAAATATACACTCCTGAGAAATGAAAATGCATGCTTGGCTGAATGAATTAACAGATATCAGGTAAGTAAATTAAAATGCTTGTTTCATTTAAGCAAATGAAAAAATGACTCTCTTTGGAGAACTAAAAGTATGATTAATGTTCATTGTCACAAAAGAACTATAATTGTATGCCATATCTGGTTGAGACTAATGTGATCTTTAAAATCGGTCTTCTGCATTCAGTTACAGTGACCCCAGACACCAAACCTAGAAATGTATGAATGCCATTTCATTACACAATATATCAAACCCAGGGGATTTTATTTTGAAGGAAGTTATACCATAAACAATGGTACTATTTGTTCCCATAGCTAGTTTGGTTGCTGCAAAGTAGATTAGTTTAAAGATCAAATTGTATCAAAGATAATGGTTTTTTAAATATTAAAGCAATTTCTCACATATTTCTTCAGGAATGTGAGCTTCTATAAATACAATTGTAGGAAACTTTTAGTCATGTTGGGTTTGCCAGGTCTCCTAACCGTGGGATTTAGATCATTTTCAGATCTCTTTGGTTTAGTGTCCACTGCGCAGACACACTTCTCACAGCACGCTGGGTGTGATCACAGGTGTCACCTTATTGCCGCTGTGCTCTATAAACCACACACCTTTCGAGCTCTCTTTAAACTGCGGCATGTGCTGGGCTAAGGTGTTTGCATGGGAAAACTGTCTTGTTTGCTGGTTCCACCTCTCCTGGTCTGCTTTCTTCACTTATTTCAAAAGGCACACTTTAACATGTGCATACGACCATATAGGAGACAAAATGTGAAGTGTACCAGACCTTTTGTTGTAAAAATTGTCACCTCTATCCACTCCAATTGGATGTCAATTAGGTGACAGTGTGGGACTGGAAACCTGGCTCTCTTCCCATAGACAGGCTTTTGTCTTTTTTTTTTTTTTTTTTTTTCCAGGACAATTCAGAACCCTT
>NW_015551101.1:1062362-1076504 GCF_001515605.1 Sinocyclocheilus anshuiensis | reverse complement strand
TCACCAAGTTTCGTAAAGTTTTGAGTTTTTGTTTAGGTTTTATAGGCTTTTGGGTATATTTGGCCATGCCCCTTTTAAAATGACCCCATTATGGCTAACCAAAGGACAAAATTATTATTTTTTTTTGATAATTATAGCTTGAGCTCTTACATAACTGTTCCAAGTTTAGCGAAGATATCTCATTCCGTTCAGGAGTTATAGGCATTTTACTAAAAGTGGCCCTGCCCCCTCCGAACGTTTTGGCATCCCTTTGCGACGGTGAGTCAAAAGTTAAACTTTTTTTTGACAATTATTGATATTCACTCTTCAGAGAATCTTTCTGCACTGGTTTGGTTATGATTGGGCAAAAAACCTAGGACTAGTTCGCAAAAGTAGGTTTTTAACATATTTGTGAATAATTAATGAACGATTTGATTGACAGCAATGGTTCTTGAGGCAAAGTTTCTCATTATGAGGAGTTCTATCAAGTGATATGCATATTTCTGTGAATGAGTGAAACACCACGTGATTACTGAGCCATAAACCTCGTTAGCGCCAACTAGTGGCGGATTTCTTTCAAAATTCGTACAGACCTTTAGAGCCATGAGTCGAACATGCCCACCGAGTTTCGTTCCGATCGACCTCCGTTAACCTTGTCTAATAGGTGCTCAATCTTCATTGGCCGATGGCGGCCATGTTTTTTGAGATACGCCGATGTCCTCATAGACCCTTATGGCACATTGGACAAAGACACTGCATACCAATTTTCAAGCCGATCGGACCAACGGTTGCGAGGTTATAGTCATTTTTATGCTTTTTCCATCTTATAGCGCCACCAAGTGGCAGAGCTGCACATTTTTTTTATTTGACCAAAAATCGAGCTCATACACATGTGTACCGAGTTTGGTTAGGATACGTCATTTTGTTCACAAGTTATAGCCTTTTTAGTAAAAATGGCCCCGTTTCTGTAGCAAATGTAGCTATTGCTCATTGTGAATGTTAATGCATTAACTAAGGTTAACTAATGAGGTCTTACTGTAAAGTGATACCTATAGGTCTTTATAGTTCTTTTGCACTTTAATCTGTGTAAAACTTTTAGCTTTATACATTTTTCTGTATTGCTTTATTGCATTTAAATGTTCAGTTATTTTTGTTATAAGAAAAAAGTTATTAAACCTGTTATACTGTATTATGTCAGCACTTATTTTAAACTCAATTTCAATACCGTGATAACACCGTATACCGTGATAAAAGCATTAGCAAGTAATCGCAACATGACAATTTGATACCGGCATATCCCTAATATATACATATATATATATTTTTTTTTATTATTATTCTTTGAGGGGTTGTGTGAATTAAAAGCTACCTTTTTACCTTGTTCGTTTATTTTTAATAATGTTTTGAAGTTCTTTTTAAATACCTTTTTTAACCATTTTATTTCATTTTTGAGGAGTTGTGTAAATTTTGTTGAGCTTATTTTTAAATGCAGTACCTTTTTGCTATTTTTTTCAGAGTGGTTGTGTACATTTCTTTGTAGCTTGTTTATACTTTTTTACCATTTTGTTTATTTATTATTTGAGGGGTTGTGTAAATTAAAGTACGTTTTACCTTATTGTTTGTTTGTTTGTTTATTTATTTTGAAGTTATTTTTAAATACCTTTTGTTTAAGCATTTTATATATATATATGCCATATGCCAATATGATTGACATCAGCAATCATTTTAAAACATTGCAGTATTTTCCAGGCTCTTAGACATTTTGTATGAACGATCCCTTTAAAGGCTTACCTTTCACATCAGTGTGCTATGTGTAAAGGCTTGAGGTGTTTCCTCGGGAAGATTGCTGCCTCAAAGCTTTAGTTCTTCACATGTCTGTCACTGGAGATCCTGTAGGCTGTGGATCACTTTGAACAGGCACACTTCTCAGGCAGTTGAGATGTCGTAAGAGTTGTGAATGGAGTGTGCCAGACCTTTCAAAGCTGAGTCACGCATCTCATGCTGAAGACATCTGCGAGACTTGACTTATTAGACTTCTTGCCAGAAGGTCTTGTCACCCTGCCACAATATTTTGAATATGGTTCGCACCTCAGTCTTTTAGTTATTAGATGTTCTCGAAAGATCATTCAACCAGTTCAACCTGTAACGGTAAAGTGTTTGGGGAAATGGATTGTTTGTCATCTCCCACTGTTACACATTTGACATTAGCACACATTTTACTTGATTTATGTATTTACAAAACAAGTGGTTGGCTGTTGTAATTTCCAGCGGCAGTAGCCGATTTTATGCTAGACTTTAGCTCAAGGACTGTTTTGAAAACAGGAACCTTCACCAAAGCCATAACCTTCAAACGGACTGTTTATCCAGCATTTGTCATGTGAATTAAACCCTCTTAATAATGTCCTACAGAAACAAGTGACTTGTAGGACACACTAAGCACAGTGTGGTGATGTTTGTTGTCTACACTTCTTTGGTTTAATGACCCTTTTGGCTTGCTTGCCTTTTGGACAAGTGATGGAACTGGGCACACTTCACATGTAGTTAAGACCTTGTTGGAGATATATGTGGAGTGTGCCAGGCTTTAGGGTGCCATTTTTTACAGCCAAAGTTCTTAATTGAAGGGCACTTAAGGAAGGTGACAGCGTGAGAGCAAAGACTGAATCCTCTTCTCATAGAACAGAATTGGATGTAAGAGCCACTATGGCTGTTGGGGTTTGTTTCGGTGCTTCAGCATGTGCAACATTTCCTGCAAGGCTTTCAATTCAAATATTCTTCAGTGCTGATAAGAAATATTAACAGATTCATTTAGATAACTGTTCAAATGTTTGGGGTCAGTAGGATTATTAAAAGGATTTTTAAATAATTTTTTTATGTTCACCAAGGCTGCATTTATTTGATCAAAACTAGTAAAAACAGTAATAATGTGAAATATCATTATACTTTAAATCAGTCTTTTCTATTGTACTATATTTTAAATTTTAACAATGTATAATTCATTCCTAAAATGCAAAGCTGAATTTTCAGCATCATTACTCCAGTCTGCAGTGTCACATGATCCTTTAGAAATCATTCTAATATGCTGATTTTGTGGTCGAGAAACATTTCTTATTTTATTATCAATATTGAAAACAGTCGTGCTGCTTAATATTTTTGTAGAAACCTTAATACAGAAGAACATAATTGAAGTAACAGTTTTTTGTAACATTCGTGTGTCCTTCCTGAATACTTTTTTCTTTTTTTAATAATCTTACTGACCCAAAAATTTTGAACGGTAGTGTATATCCATCTGGAATACTAATGTATGAATAGCAGTGTGTTTGTGGGTAGATATGAGTATAGTGCACTCTGTATGGTTCCAGAGCTTTCATCTTCAGTGGTTGTGGGTTTCTCTTAGAATACAAATATAAATACAAATTCATAGCTAAAATAGATCAAATGAATAGATAAAATATTTTTGCTTGCATGCTCGTTTGCCATAGGCAACCCTTGCATATACTGTGTTAGTTCCATAACCATGAAATTTATCCATTGCTTTTTTGGCTTTATTAATATAAACAACAATCTCTCTCTCTCTCTCTGTATTATCTGTCTTCTTTATCTCTTTGCAAGCAATGACTGAAACCTAAACTGATAGTTCAGCCAAAAATGTGAATTCTGTCATCATTTACTCATCCTCATGTCATTCTAAACCTGTATAAACTTCTTTCTTCTGTGGAACACTTTGCAGCACGTCGGAAACACACAGAGAGAGAGAGAGAGAGAGAGAGAGAGAGAGAGACGTTTCTCAAATTATCTTAGTTTCACAGAAGAAAATCAGACAAAGAAATTTGGAACAACATGATTGACTGAAGTCTGATAAGGTGCAGAAATGTAGTTCACCAGTTGTAGTTCATCATGTTTAACAAGGTGTTGCTTTTCTTAACTCCACTTATTTATATTTTCTGTTTTCACTTAACATTTATAATTGAGTGATGTGTTCATGTGATGAACCAGAAAATTGAGGCTTGCTAAAAGCGCACTTGGCCCTTTGTTTCTGTATACTGGCTGTGTGCAGTTTTTGTCCAGTGGAGGGCGCTAGAGTGGTTTCTGTACAATGAATGAATGCAGTAGGAGAATGACAGGGGTTAGAAACAGGCCCTTTGCCCATGTTGTACTGTGAGCCATACCACCAGGCAGCATATGGTGGTCCTGGACCCCAAGAGGGGCAGAACCTGCTGACAGATGCAGCTGAATATTAATTGGTTTGGCACTTATTGATGGACCAATGTGTATTGTTATTAAAAGACTAAAGAACTATATATTTGTACATTTAATCTCTGACAGTAATATGCCAAAAGGTATTTTAGCTGTGTCTGATGTGCCATGTTCAGTAGTATTATAGAATAAATGTATTGTATATAATATTGTAAGTAAACCAAAACTTGAACTAAACGTTAACTTAATAAACTTATTTTAAGTTTTTAGCTAGCTGCCAAAGCAACATTTCTCATTTTCATTTAGTTTAACATGATGTACTAAAATAATTAAAAATTAAATAAAAATGAATATATAATATAAATAAATATGTAAGCATAAAAAACTAGTAAAATGGCAAAAATGCCAAACAAAATTACTAAAACGTTAACTAAAAAGAAAATGGAAAATGAAATAATTGCCTGTCAGTCTGGAAGAATCAAAGGAGTTTTATCAAACATTTTACTGTTAATTTGTTGTTGTATTTCTAGTTTGTATGCACATGTGGTGACTTGATGTAACAGTGTGCATTGAAAACATGTCTACTTGTATCTCACCTCTCTGTTTTCTTTCTTTCTTTTTTTCCAGATTCCAGATGAGTTTGATAATGGTAAGTCCTCCTCTTATCTGAACACGTCAGGCCCTGAGGCAGTTCTGAAATGGTTTGGACATTTCATGTGCTTACAGAGGCTTTTCACACTGTATTGAAAAGTAACCTTAACGTAATAACCCAAGCTGAGGGCCTATTGTGGTGGGCATTTTATTCCTACATACAGATTTTCATCTAATTGATAAGAGAGTTTAGTTTCACTTTTAGTGGGTTTAAAGGCACTGAATGCATAGCTCAAAGCTCAGGAGGAAGTTGGCATGACAAAAATAAAGTAGAGAACTCCATTATTTGTAGACCTTCAGTCTACAAGCGCAAAATGCTGTCATTCCCCCTCCTTTTGAAAGCAGAGTATTGTTTGCCCCGTTACACAGCCCTTTTTAGCAGACGAGGACCCTTCTGGCCTGCTTGTTATGTGTTTGTTCACTTGTCAGTTAGCATGGCACATGATGGATTTCTGGTGCCATGCAGCACCTTTTACCCAGTGCCAGCGGGTGTCAGCCCACTTCACAACCAAATGTTTCATGGGGCCAAGCCCCTGCACATGACCCCTGCAAGCATCAATCTCTCACACTCCCAGATTGGCCCTTAACCAGTGGCATGCGGTGCATGTGCCAGTTCACATTGGCAGTTATTTCACTGCATTCATTCACGCTGAATTGACGCTTAATTGTGGGTTGTTGAATTATGAGGCTTGTGACTCTTTTAATAGTTCACACAAAAATAGAAATTCAGTCACCATTTATTGACCGCTATGTTGTTCTAGACCTGTATGACTTTCTGTGACCTGTAAAAAACACATTGTGAATTTTTAAAGAATGTCAATTTTTTTAACACATACATTTTATGTTTGACATCAGTTGTTTTTTTGTTCATTTTGGAGCTAGAAACTCTGTTCTCTTTCACTTAATTTTACATGGGAAATTCAATACTTTTAAAGGGATAGTTCACCCAAAAAAGAAAATTACGTTTTAAATATGGATATTTTTCGTACAAAAACGCATCAGTTCGCTACAGTAGGCCTTTGTTCACCCCCCGGAGCCGTGTGAGGCACTTTTTATTATGGATGGATGCGCTTTATTTCACTTCTTTTGGACTGATGAACTGCAACACCCGCTGACTGCCATTAAACAACTTGGAAGATCAAAGGGGCTAATTTTCATTTTTGTGTGAACTATCCCTTTAAGTTTGTGGTCAGTACGATTTTTTTAAAGGTTTTTGAAAGAAGTATCTTATAGAAGTCTCTACAGTAAACACAGTAATATTGTGAAATATTATTACAGATTAAAACAACTGATTTTTGATTTTGATATACTTTAGAATGTGATGTATTCATGTGATGCAAAGCTGAATTTTCACCATCATTACTCCAGTCTTTAGTGTCACATGATCCTTCAGAAATCATTCTAATATTCTGATTTGCTGCTCAAGAAACATTTATTTTCAATGTTAAAAAAACAGTTGTGCTGCTTAATGTTTTTGTGGAAACTGAGACGCATCTTTTTCATGATTCTTTGATAATTCAAAAGTTCAGAAGAACCACGTTTATTTTAAATTGATATCATTTGCAGCATTATAAATGTTTTTGTCACTTTTGATCAATTAAGTGCATCTTTGCTAAATAAAAGTATTAATTTCTTTTTTTTAAATCTAACTTAGCGCAAATGTTTGAACAGTAGGGTTTATTCTTCGGAATTTCACAGAAGAAAGTCATACAGGTTTGAAACTACATAAGTGTGAGTTAAAAATAATTGCATAGTGTTTTTTTTTTTTGTTTTTTTTAAGGTGTACTGTTCTTTTAAGTTTGGCTTCCTGTTTGTGAAATGGCTTGGGTTTTATGGTGATTTTTGTGTGGTTATTTGACTTTGATGTATTTATAGCACCATCGAGTACAGATATGCCATCTTCAGAGCATTACCATTAATAGAGTAAAGGTAGAGACGCCACTTAACAGCGGTAAATGCAGACCACCTGCGCTTTTCATTCACTGCTGATGTCAATTGAGATAGCAGGCTGCTTTCGCTTCCTCTACGTGATCGCACACTCTTATCATAATTACGTAATTAATTCCACGCATTCCCTGAAGTGTCCTCCCCCCCCAACACCGATTTATTACCTCCGAGCCCAAAGCCAACACTAAAGCTCTTATAGCTTTTAATGCCATAACGAAGGCCCATGATTACTTTCGGGACCGAGGTGAAACGCCTACTCCCTCAAGGGAGTGGAGAAGCAGGTTTTCTGCCTCCTGGGCCCATGCTCACCCTCCCTAACACAGCAGAAGGCCAGCGTGGGGATGAAGAGTGGACCCTTGATAGGCGCCGTCCTCAGGGAGAGGGGACAAGGCAAACAGGCGTGCCTCCCAAAAACCTTTTCTGCCTTGCCAAGTGACGGCATTCAATAGAAGACGCTTATATGCACATCCTGCGCCAACCCGCCCCCTATCAAAACCTGCATCACTCAATTTGTACGAGATGGCAACTGGCCAGTGATATAATTTATGGAGTCACAAACTGTTGTTTTTATTAGATCACATCACCGAGACTAATTCTTTGTGTCTGTTTGTTTAAAACTTTGGAAACTGCATGGTTTCGTACTTGTGTTACTGGTGTAATGTGTGGAGTGAAATATAACGACAGGTTCACTCATCACCTGGGTCTGATCTTTGAAGAACAAGTGTAGTCTTGTTTGCAGTGGTGCTGCGTGGATTCAAATGTGTCAGGAGGAGGGGTTGATTTGCTTGAGCTTAAACACACAAAGATTTCATCACCAACCGATAGCAACAACAATAATCAGGAAATAAAAAGGGGAGGGTTTGTGTAATGCTCAGGTGTGAAAGCTCACCTTCCATTGAAGGCATTGGGCTTATTCGGTTATCTCTGTAATCCCTTTTTAGTCTGCCAGGCATGGATCTCATAAACCTGAAAACTCAAAGAAAAACTTGAGAAGTATATATTAACAATATATATTAGCGTCCACACCATTAGGCGATACCGTTCTCTTTATTATAAGCGTGTGCTGCAGTTTTGTCATCTGCCACTTACAAGTTTCTTAAAACTTTGATTGGTTGTCAATGTTTTTATCATTAATCCACTATAAAAAAATCATGCTGAAATTGATGTGGTATGGCTATTCTCATATAATTAGAATAATTATTCAAACTTATGCTCACCAAGGCTGTTTTTTTTATCAAAAAGTAACATTTGTAATATTGTGAAATATTATTACAATTTAAAATAACTGTTTTCTATTTGAATGAATGTTTAAGGGATAGTTCACCCAAAAATGAAAATTCTGTCATTAATTACTCACCCTCGTGTCGTTCCAAACCTGTAAGGCCTTCGTTTATCTTCGGAACACAAATTAAGATATTTTTGATGCATTCCGAGAGCTCTCTGACCCTCCATATACAGCAAGGATCCTTAAACGATCAAGACTCAGAAACATAGCAAGGAGATTGTTAAAATAATTCAACCATAATTTTATGAAGCTACAAGAATACTTTTCTCCAAAATGGCACCAGGGTGACGCGGAGGGGATGAATAGTTGAATAAAGTCATTATTTTTGTTTTCTTTGCGCACAAAAAGTATTCTTGTAGCTTCATAAAATTACGGTTGAACCACTGATGTCAAATGGATTATTTTAACAATGTCCTTGCTATGTTTCTGAGCCTTGATCGTTTAAGGATCCTTGCTGTCTATGGGATGTCTTAGAGAGCTCTCGGTATGCATCAAAAATATTTTAATTCGTGTTCCGAAGATAAAAAGTCAAAAATTTGGAACAAAGTTCCAAAGTCTTACTGGTTTGGAACGACATGAGGGTGAGTAATTAATGACAGAATTTTCATTTTTGGGTGAACTATCCCTTTAAAATGTAATTTATACCTGTGATGCAGAGCTGAATTTTTTGCAATCATTATTCCAGTCTTTAGTGTCATACTCATGATCTTTCAGAAATCATTTTAATGTGTTATTTATTGTTATCAATGTTGACAACAGTTGTGCTGCCTAATATCTTGTGGAAACTGTGGTAAATTTTTAAATGAACACAATTTATTTGAAACAGAAATAGTTACAGTTTCTTAAAAGAAATTTACTGTATGCTCAACAATTCTTTTTCAAATAACTTGAATGAATTCATATTTGAAGTGAAAATTAAACATCTAATGTTACTCTAATGGCGCTTTTCCACTGCATGGTACGGCACGGTACGGCTCAGTACAGTTCACTTTTGGGGTTGGGGTTCCAAGTGAACCGTACCGTTACCAAAACGTGACGTGTAAACTCTGCTGATCACTGATTGGCTGGAGAGAATCGTCTCTACCTTCGTCTCGCACTGAACTTGCGACACAAACACAAAAGAACCACTAGATTTAAATCAGCACAGCCAGCGAAGGATCGAATGCAACTGTTTTGAACGAGCGCACCTTTTTTTTTAATAACCAAAACGTTTCGTTGTCTGTTGCGGAAGTACAGACGTTCCTCTCGTTGATGGCAGAGGAGCGGATCCAGCTAGAGCTTGATGGGGCGACGCGAAATGAAAAAGTTTTTTTTAGCGGTTCTTTTGTGTTTGTGTCGCAAGTTCAGTGACGCAGGTAGTGATGATTCTCTCTAGCCAATCCGTGATCAGCAGAGTTTACACGTCACGTTTTGGTAACATCACAGTTCGCTTGGAACCCCAACCGAGGTGGTACTAAAAAAAGTACCAGGTACCAGGTACTGTACCCAGTGGAAAACCCCCCAAAAGTGAACCGTACCGTGACGTACCATGCAGTGGAAAAGCGCCATAAGTTCCAGGTAGACTGTAGTGTTGACCTTGTTATAGGGAGGAATAGGTTAGTGGGTCAGAACTGTTATTTCATCCTCAAGCACAAAAAGTCTCCGATACTCAAAGCAAACAAATGGCGAGCTGTAGATGACCCAAGAAAACACAAGCTTAGGCTTGGTACTCTATCCACAGGACAGTTATATCCCCATATGACAGCAGCGAGAGAGGGGCCACACCTAAAGACCACTTTTCATGGATGGGGAAAGGAGCGATTGACAGGGAGGAAAAAAGCAAGAGGCTCCCAAAGAAAGGGATGGAAGAAAGGCAATTGAGTAATGGCCTTTGGCAAACTAGCGAAGCATATGCTAACCCAGTGCAGGATTAAAGGAGGCCTTTGTTGAGTCCAGAGCCCTAGCCATCGATCTTCCTCTCCCTCCCTCCTTGCCGGAGACTCAATGGACATCCCTCCAGAGAGCCACAGACCCTCTGTGAAGCAACAATGGGACTCCTCGCATTTACACTGACAAACAAGGTTAGCACAAGAGACTCTTCAAAGTGCACCCAGTTGTTCTGCGCTGTTCCGGTGTCGTCTTGGATCAGTCTTGGTAACGGTTTCTGCAACTGTTCACCCTTTGTATTGATCTTGGTCTAGTGGAGAAGGAAGGACTTATGCCGGGACAGATGTGCCAGTTTGGATGGAGTTTAACAGGCGACTGAAGTGGATGTGAAGAGGATAAACTTTTTCTAGAATCATACAAAAAGTAAAAGAAATGGTTACTCTACATACTCTACACTACCATTCAAAGATTTATTTTATTTATTTTTTTATCAAAAATGACAGAAAAAACATTTTCTATCTCAAATAAACTTTTTTTTTTGTAACTTTTTGTTTGTTTGTTTTTGTTCATCAACTAATCCTGAAAAAAAAAATGTATCAGTTTCCACAAACATTAAGCAGCACAACTGTTGATAATACTGAAAATTCAGCTTTGCCATCACAGGAATAAATTACATTTTAAAATATATTCATATAGAAAACTGTTGTTTTAAGTTGTAATAATATTTCACAATATTTCTGTTTTTACTGTATTTTTAATCAAATAAATGCAGCCTTTTCAGATACAACATATTCATCAGAATTGTCAGTAAAGACATTTATAGTATTACAGAAGATTTCTGTTTAAGGCAAATGTTGTTCTTTTGAACTTTCTATTCATCAAAGAATCCTGGAAAAAAATGCATCACGGTTTCCTAATATATATTAGGCAACGCAACTGCTTTCAACATTAATAATCAGAAATGTTTTTTGCATACCAAATCACCATATTAGAATGATTTCTGAAGGATCTGACACAAAATTCAGCTTTACCACCATTTACCATTCACGTTTAACATTAAAACAGAAAACAGTTAAGTTATAATAATATTTCACAATATTACTGCTGTTTTTTGTGTTTTTATTCAAATACATGCAGCCTTGGTGAACATAAGACAGTTCTTTCAAAAACTTTCAAAAATCGTACTGTTAAATGGTAGTGTAATTGGATATTTCTGTAAATTGTTTTGCCTTCATTTTGCCTTTAATTCAATTTTAATAGGCTTTCATTGTGAGAAATACATTTTTAAATGTACAATTAATATGAGGGAAAAAAATTCTGAAAGCCTGTTTCCAGTCTTTATTTCTAGTAATTTTTCCAACGCCCAATGTGACTCTTTTTGTCATTTCAATTTGTATCTCAAATAGTTGGAACAGTGTTCCACACTGCATGTACAATAATTATAAAATGCTTTATAAAGTTTTAGATGGAGTTCAGCATTTCACACCATAGACCGTGTCAACTCCCCGTCCCAATGAGCCACCTTGAGCTGCGAGACATAGACTTCACATTCTCAGATCTATATTTATAGAGCTATCACGAAATGATTCTTAAAACTAGATTGGTTAGATTGAACCCCTAGTAAACTTTTCGTGGGCGTTTGGCTCCTAATTGCAGGCCCTGTCCTGTTCCAAACTAAACACAGCTGCGCCTGCTCTCATGTATTCTGTGCATACGTTATTTTAAGTTGTAATAATATTTCACAATATTTCTGTTTTTTGATGAACATAAACAATTTAATGTGTCCTTGCTAAATAAAAATATAAATTTCTTTATATTTATAAAAATGATACATATATATATATACATAAAAATGATACATATAAATATATATACACACACATATATATATATATACACACACATGTATATATACATATACACATATATATATATATATATATATATATATATATATGTGTATATATACACATATACATACATTAGGGATGCACCGAAATGAAAATTCGTGTCCGAAACCGAACAAAATTAAACACTGGGCCAAAGGCCAAATACCGAACATGGTTTTTCACATTTTTTCCCCCCATTCTGTATTTTTAATCAAATAAATGCAGCCTTGTTGAGCATAAGAAACCAGTTTAAAAATCTTACCAACCCCAAACTTTGCTCCAAAAATATGTGGTTATTTTTTTCTATGAAACACAAAAATAGATTTTGCAGTTCCCAATTTTGGTATGGCCATAAACTTCTCTAAATTCTCTTAAAGCCTCCAAATTGCTACATATAAATTTAAGTCATCATTCACAATACAGTGATTCATACATCTCAGGTACCATATTTGATTTGAGAGTTGCATAATTAAATAATTATTAAACAAAGCCATCATATGGCTTTAGAAGACTTTAAATATCATGCATGGACCACTATTATGTTGATTTTAGTTCTTTAATATTTTTCTTTTGGGTTCCTCAAAGCAAGAGTGTCTTTAGAACAATATGTGGATGAGGAAGTGATCAAATGTTTGGAGAACTATTTGTTGTTCAACAGGTGTTTTTGTCTAACACCGCTTCAGGTTTGCTTCATAAATCCATTACTTTATAGAAACAAATCTGTGTTGCTAATGCCATATATATGGCACCTACACACCACCACTGTCTCCTTTCAACATGAGTATGATGACAAGACGTCCATCTCGTCTCACTCATTAGTCTCAAGGGAAAGCTTATTCCATTGGAGGCTGCCAACAGGCACATGCTCCCTCACAGAGCGCAAACACTCCCCCTCCGAACTAATCAAACAGGGGAGAAAAGGAGGGAAAGGGCTTGAGTGGCCAGAGGAGAGGGTGTTTAAGCAGTTTGTCATCCCTCCCCCAATGTCTCCCAATCAGCCTCCTTCCTTGTGCTCTGATGTTGTTGACGGGGCCCCTTGGCGGGCTGGCTGCCTTAACAGACGCACAGCGAGCCGAGTGGAACCTGTGTGCTGCCACTTTATCTGTCTTTTCTGCCGCTTGAGGTGGCATATGGCATGTGGCAACTGGAGGGAGCTGAGGCCATGAAATGGGGCTAATAACTTTAGTTTGAAAGATGTGGGGATGTTGTAAATTGTCTTGGAAGTAGCTATTATTGTTGGATGTGAGGATGTAATATCAGTAAGCTATAAATGGTTTAAAACGACTTAACATTTTTGCATTTTATACAGTAAGTTGTAGGGCGATTCGATTCTGATTGACAACCTTTCGATTCAATTTCCTATTCGATTTTCGATTGAATTCAGTTCAATATCGGTTATTTTGGATATATATCAGGTACAGTACATAACAAAATTTCCTCAAGGAAAAAAGTCTTGCAACTATTTCTGTAAAATATGCATGCAAATTAACTGATTTGTATACAAACGGTTACATTACGCTCAATTAAGTTATTTTATAATAATAAAGTTACAGTTACTTCATTATATTTCTCTGCCAATTAATTTTTTGCAATATAAACATTTAAGTGGTAGCTGTCATAAAAACTTGACGGATTTATTAAATTAGACACTAAAGAACAGTACAAAAAATATAATGAATTTGTTATATAGTGCATATATTTAGCAAAATGCTCCTCTCTAGAGTTAATTTCTCTAGCTGACTAACAAATTTATGGTCACTGAATATGTTTTTTCTGAGGTAAATGTGACGTTACGTGACATTATTTACAAGCTTATATTGACATATTTCCGTCATTGAAACGATTGAGCAATTACATGAGACAGAATACAGATTTCGGTATGTTGTACTCTTTTGACTTTTGACTTCTCAGGTTTTAAGAATCAATATCATTTCATAAAAATGATAATCGATTAAATGTGCTTTTTACTGTTTTGTCTTGCTTTTCAAATAAAAAAATAAATTACAAAATGACCATTTAAAAATATTTACTTAACACTGAACATTTTTTACCATTCTAGCAGACATTATACCAACAAAGCACAATTTAACTTAAAATTAATAAGGTAGTAAAATAATATTTTCTTTGGCCATTTTTGAGACCCCCTTCTTGAATCAGGCATGTATTTTTTTTACTGTACAAATAAATGCAGCCTTACTAAGCAGAAGAGAATTCTTTTTTAAAACATATCCCACAGATACAAATCTATTACAGATTTGAACACTATGTGTGAATGTTATAATAAATGTATTAATATAGCTGTTGTAATTATTATTATCATTATTATTGTTT